>NW_027197142.1:37500-40000 GCF_038502225.1 Cherax quadricarinatus | reverse complement strand
ACCCCAGACTCACAAGCATCAACCTGTAATGAAAAAGGTTTGGAGAAGTCTGGAGACAGGAGAATGGGTGCAGAGCACAATAATCTTTTTGCTTTATTAAAAGCAGTGTTACAATCTGACGTCCAATTAAAGGGAACTTTATGACTGGTAAGAGAGGTAAGAGGGGCTACAATATCTGAGAAATTCTTACAGAATCTTCTGTAAAATCCTATCATGCCTAGGAAACGTTGAAGAGATTTCCTATCATGAGGAACTGGATAATCTTTAATCGAAAGAACTTTAGCAAGTTTAGGTGCAACATTACCACTACCTACTTCATGGCCTAGAAAAGTGACAGTGGCCTGGCCAAAGGAAGATTTAGATAAATTAACTGTTAATTGGGAATTCTTAAAGGTCTCAAACAGAGCTTTAAGTCTAAGTAGGTGTTGATCCCAAGTATCAGACACCACAACAATATCATCTAGGTATGCTGCCGTGCCTTCAAGTCCTTTAATAGCCTGATGGACGAGTTTCTGGAATGAAGAGGGGGAATTTTTCATTCCGAAGGGGGTAACTGTATACTGATAATGACCTCCTGGAATTACGAAGGCAGAGATTTCCTTCGCCTTATCTGTCAAAGGTACCTGATAGTAACCTTTAAGGAGATCTAATTTGGACACAAAAGTAGCCTTACCCACAAAGTCAATTACGTCATCCAGACGAGGAAGAGGGTAAGCATCTGTGATTGTGACCTCGTTCACTTTACGGTAGTCTGTGCACATACGAAACCCTCCATCAGCCTTTTTTACTAGGATGCACGGTGAAGCCCATGGACTAGATGACTCCTCCACTAAACCATGTTCTAACAAGAAGTCTACTTCCTGCTGAAGTAGCCTTTGCTTTTCAGGATTAGCTCTGTAGGGGGAGAGTTTAATTGGTTTAGATTTTCCCACATCTACATCATGGTAACCTAACGTACATTTTTTCGGCACATCCGAAAAAATATTAGGATATGACTGTAGAAGCTCAGTTAAATTGGTTGCTTGTATTTCAGATAATCCATCCATTAACGGGCTAGGATCCTTGAGGAGGACAGAATTTGAAAGTTTAGTATTAATTTCAGAGATAGAGTGCAAAGAGTCAGAGTCGTCCTCAGAGGTAGAGGACAGAGTCATTACTGGGACTTTATCTGGTGTATGAAAGGCCTTGATTTGATTAATGTGGTAAGTTTTTGTTTTTGAGGTCTTATCAATGGGAGCTACCACATAATTTAAATCAGATAATCTACTTACTATCTGCATAGGTCCCGTAAATCTAGCTTTCAAGGTGTGGCCAGGTATAGGTTCCTGCACCAACACCTTGTCTCCTGGATGGAAGGAGCGGAATTGTGCACTTCTGTCATACCTCTGTTTCATCTTACTTTGAGCTATCTTTAGGTTAGCCGTGGCTAACTCACGTGCCACCTGCAACCTTGAAGACGGGTTGTAGAGTGCTGAGCTTACGTCTTCTCCCATCCATCCTTCTTTGAGCACCCGAAGAGGACCTCGTACATTGTGCCCAAAGATCAGCTCAAACGGACTATACCCTGTAGACTCTTGCACCGTCTCTCGTACTGAGAACAGCAACAACGGTAGAGATTCATCCCAATCTGTCGGAAAGTGCATGCAAAAACTTCTCATCATTGTTTTTAATGTTTGGTGGAATCTTTCCAAGGCGCCTTGGGACTGAGGGTGATAGGCAGTGGATAAGTTGTGAATTATCCCTAACCTAGTTAATACTTCCCTAAATGCTTTGGCAGTGAAGTTAGTACCTTGATCACTTTGTATAGTTTTAGGAATGCCAAAACAAGAAATGAATTTTGTTAAAGCTTTGAGAATAGCTTTAGTATTGATACTACGCATTGGGATCGCTTCAGGATATCTGGTTACTTTATCCATAATTGTAAATAAATACTGATTTCCAGACTTTGACTTAGGTAGTGGACCTACACAATCTATAATTAAATCTGCAAAAGGTTCTCCATCAGCAGGTATGGGTTGGAGAGGTGCAGGTTTAATGGAATGTCCAGGTTTTCCAACTTGCTGACATTCTCGGCAACACCTAATATGATTCTTCACATCTTTCTTTAATTTTGGCCAATAAAATTCTTTTGTGATTCTATACAAGGTTTTTGTAATTCCTAAGTGACCTCCTAATGACGTATTATGAGCTATATTTAATATCTGAGGTCTATACTTGGTTGGAACCACTAACCTGTCGTATAATTGCCGGCCCTCTATCTCCTTACCAGTCTCAGTGCAAACCAAATAATCATTTTTAACTTCATACTTGACTGGATGACCCAAAGAGGATTTACCCATGGCTGCCTGAAAAGCGAATTTTAAAGAAGGGTCCTTTCGTTGTTCCTCCCGGAAGGACAGTCCCTCGGGCATGGAAACAGAGACATCTGGCAATCCTGCAACCTGGGAATAGGAAGGCTTGATCGGGGTCTGTTCACTTGATTTACGAGACTCCGGCCGGT
>NW_027197142.1:0-30000 GCF_038502225.1 Cherax quadricarinatus | reverse complement strand
AAATTTTAATTTCTCTAGTTAGTAGCCTACCAGTTGTAATCCTGAAGCACTATTGAATAATACTGATTTATAATGGATAATTGGACAAGGATACTGACTACTTGTTACGAAAACCCAGTAACAGGCTGGATGCTAGAAGGGCAGTCCTTTCTAGTATTCACTGGAGATCTCTAAGCTTTTAGAATCGCGTTTTTTGTAACAAATGGGGGCCTGTCCGGGAGGCTCTTGATCCTAGGTGTTGGAGAAATTGTCCAGTTTGACATACTAGTACTTCTATGATCAAACACTTTGAGTACTTTCCTAATCTGAAGACTTTGAGTTTAGTCTTGTACAACATACCAGGTGGATGTATGTACCTGACTGAGTCTCTTGATCCAAGGAGATGGAAATACTGTTTATGAGCTCTAGCTCTAAGACAACCAACACTAAAATTCCTATTAGGATTATAGTTTCCCATAATCACTCTCTCGTAGTACAATTATTTTCGTGATGTATGCCAAAGTGAAACAGTTAATTGATACTCTGACTTTGTCTGAGTTAAGTACATTAAAACTTCAGACGTGTTGGCAAGTAGCCAAATATCTCGGTGTGACGTATAACAGGAATTACACCACAGAAACTGTCAGAGCATTAATTAAAGATATATTGTTTCCTGCTCATACAGAGATGTCTGATTATGATTCAGATTCAGAAAGCCTAGTGTCACAATTAGGAAGCATGACCCTATTTGATTACTTAGAAGAAGGAGCAACTAAGGCAGAAGTGAGCCTCGGGTCTGAGCCTAGTGTAGCTCAGTTCTCGCTCACACCTTCCCGCCTCACTGACACTATAGTACAGAGTGTAGCTGGTAGTATGACACAGCCTAATACTAGTACTGTGTATGCTACACCTGTATCTACTTATCCTAGACCAGATCTAGACACTCTAGAGACTGATGGACGAAGTGTCCGACCTAAGGACCGTCCAGACCATGTTAATTTCCCTACTCCTCCATTACCCACTGGTCCTATCTCTCAGGAACAGTTTGAGAGGTTTGAACGCCTCCTTATGTTGCAGACTGCACAAATTGAGGCACAGAGGAAATTGAACGAAGAAGATTTCCAAAGAGAAAATGTTCGTCTGTTAAGACAACAGACTGATATATCACAGGACACATTTAATGTGCAGAAAGCTGCATCCATGGTTCCTAAGTTTTTTGAAAGTGACTTAGACACATATTTTGATGTGTTTGAGAACCAGGCACGTGCTATGAACTGGCCACGTAAGCACTGGGCAACATTGCTGCATACTGCTTTGACAGGAAGAGCTCAAACGTGTTCTGCAGCCTTGCCATTTGCCAAGTACATTAGTTATGACGCTGTCAAACAAACTATTCTAGAGACATATAACTTGTTACCTGTAAGTTATCAAAGAGCATTTCGTACGTTACAACGACGACAAGATCAAACTTGTGTAGAGTTTGCTCGTGAGAAAAAAGTTACTTTTGAGAGATGGTGTAGAGCTGCCAAGTGTAACAACTATGACAGCCTTGTTCAGTTGTTACTACACGAAGAGTTTAACAACTGTATGCCTGCTGACATACAAGAATATCTGATCGATCATACTACCTCAGATATTCTGGAAACTGCAGCATTAGCAGACAATTACGAGATTTCTCACAAACTTGTACGTACTAAAACACAAAGAAACAAGGTAACTAAAAATTGTCCTAGAAGTTGGCAACCTAAATCAGCTGCTCATTGCCGGCCTGATGTACCTGCTACTGTAACTTCTCGTACCTTTACCAGGAAAACTCACAATCCTGAATCTGTCTCTGTGGCTAGACAGAAATCTGGTATCGAGAAGAAGAAAGTTAAATGTACCTATTGTAACAGAAAAGGACATGCTAGAGAGTATTGCTATAAATTAGAAAGAGATACGAGAAGCAGTCGTGCGGCTGGCGCCCCCACTCAAGTCGTATCCTCTTCCGAGCAACAAAGGCACCAAAATCCTAGCAATACCTCTGAACCTACTGTTTTAGATAATGTTACTCAGGATAGATGACTAGCGTCAGAAAGTGTATCTGACGAAAAGATTCGTTCAGCGATGAGTCCTTACTTTTCGAGAGATAAAGTAGGATTTGACGAATCACATCTAACTGAGATAATTTTTTTCAGAGACACTGGCAGTTATCTCACGTTATTAAGAGAAGATGTACTGCCCATAACTGACGATACCTATTGCAAGATAGATGTATTGTTAGAAGCCTATGGAGGGGCTGTTATAAAAGTGCCTCTGCACAAAGTTTATATTGAAATAAGCTATTATACTGGTTATATTTCAGTGGGTATTTCCAGTGGTGTATTTCCCATCAGGTCAGTGGACTTGTTGATAGGGAACGATATCCTTCATGCTGGTATATGTAAAGAACCACTTGTGATTGATAATAACACTGATGATAATTATGCCATTGAAGCTTGTAGAGAGAAACCTATTTTATTTCCTCTCAGCGCAATTACTAGAGCTATGTCAAAGATTCAACAACCATCCTTGTCTCCTGTTGAGTTAGTGGATGACAATTATTTGGGCTTGAATATGTTGTTTAGTGATGCTCTGCGCCCAGGATCATTAACACTGACTCCCCCCGGTCATCAACCTAGTCAGGACACACCTGACGTTAAATTTCTAACTCATGATGATTTAATCAAGGATCAGTTTGTTGATCAGTCACTGGAAAGACTGAGAGATATAGCAGTTACTGAGAGTGAAGCAAAGGATCTCGATAATTTTTACTATTATAGTAACGGTGTACTGATGGAGAAAAATACATGTAAGTTGTCAGCTGATAGTGTTTCCAGCACAGTCAAACATCTAGCAGTGTTACCAGTTACATTTCGTGAACAAGCCATTGATTTTGCTCACAATAGTCCCATAGGAGGACATTTGGGTGTCAAGAAGACACTCGGTAAACTGGCAAAACATTTTACTTGGCCAAAGATGAAGGAAACAGTAGCTGATCATGTGCGACGTTGCCACGTGTGTCAAGTGACAGGCAAGCCAGCGCACACACCTCCACCTGCGCCTCTCATTCCTATCACCGTGCATGGTGAACCATTCTCACGTCTTATTATTGATTGTGTTGGTCCTTTGCCTAGAACCAAACTAGGAAACCAATACTTATTTACTATTATGGACGCTGCAACACGCTATCCCGAAGCTATTCCTATGAGAAAAATTAATGCTCGTGCTATTGTGAGAGCGCTGATGAAATTTTTTTCCCAGGTTGGATTGCCACGAGAGATACAGTCAGATCAGGGATCTAATTTCACTTCTAAGATCTTTCGAGAAGCATTATCCCACCTAGGAATAAAGTCTGTACTTTCAACCAGTTATCATCCACAGTCACAAGGGGCTCTAGAGAGATTTCATCAGACACTGAAGTCCATGATGAGAGCTTATTGTGAACATTTTTCTAGAGACTGGGATGAGGGTATACCTTTTCTTCTGTTCGCTATGAGAGAAAGTGAGCAAGAAAGTCTCGGATTTAGTCCGTTTGAATTAATATTCGGACACCAAGTGCGTGGTCCTCTCGCAGTGTTAAAAGACGTGTGGACAGGAAAATCAAATCCATCATTGAGTACTTCACCTTCATTAATGCAGCAACATTTGACAGCCGCTAGAGAGCTAGCTTCGAAAAACCTAGTTTCAGCCCAAGCTAGAATGAAGCAACATTATGACAAGCGTGCTGTCTCTCGTTCTTTTAAAGCAGGAGATAAGGTGATGGCTCGGAAATTAGTACCAGGTCATGCTCTACAAGCCAGGTATGATGGTCCCCTGGAAGTAGTGAAAAGGCTTAGCGACGTAAATTATTTGGTACGTACGCCTGGGAAAAAGAAATCTAATCATGTGTACCATGTTAACCAGCTTAAGGCATACTACGATAGTCCTCTACCTACTACTTCTATTCTTCCTAGGACAGAGGAAGAAAACGTCAGTCTCCCTGACATCTCTAGAGGTATAGAGGTTCGTTTAGAAAATTCAGTGACTCTACAATCACTAGACGATTTTCTTAGTAACCTTGGAATTGATAAAGCTGGTGATATTAAAAACATGATTTTGCATTTCCCCGAATTGTTCGGTGATGTTCCTAAACGTTGTACTCTGGGTGTACATGACGTTGATGTACTGGGAGCATCACCCATTAAGCAATCACCATATAGAATGAGTCCAACGAAGCATAAAGCATTGAGAGAAGAGGTTGATTTTCTGTTATCTCACGGACTTATTGAGCGCAGTAAAAGTCCATGGGCATCTCCCTGTATTTTAGTGCCTAAACCTGACGGTAGTTTCAGGATGTGCACTGATTACAGGAAAGTGAACTCTGTCACCTTGCCTGATGGTTATCCTCTACCTCGCATTGACGACCTTATTGATCGTGTGTCAGGAGCCCAGTTTGTCAGCCGTTTAGATCTCTTACGAGGCTATTATCAAGTCCCGCTTACTGAACGTGCTCAAGAAATATCTGCTTTTACTGTTCAAGATGGATTGTTTAACTACCTCGTCACCCCCTTCGGCCTATGTAACGCGGCTTCTTCATTCCAACGTATAATGAACGAGTTGACCCACAACTTAGAAGGAGTAGAAGCCTACCTTGACGACTTAGTGGTGTATAGTGACGAGTGGGAACAGCACTTGACGCGTCTCAGAGCATTGTTTGAGAGACTGGCGCACTACAACTTCACTGTTAACTTAGCTAAATGTAGTTTTGGTCAAGCCAAGATTACCTATCTAGGCTTTTGTATCGGCCAAGGTGAGGTTGCTCCTATTGAGGCTAAGGTTCGTGCAATTTCTGAATTTCCAGTGCCACAGGATAGGAAAGGAGTACAGAGATTCCTGGGTATGGCAGGATATTATCGCAGGTTCTGTCCAAACTTTTCTCAGATTGCAGCTCCTCTCACTGAGCTTACTAGTAGCAAAGTTCAGTTCACCTGGACTAAAGATTGTTCAGACTCGTTCAAAAGGTTGAAACGTTTGCTCTCCTCTGCTCCTGTGTTGAAAAGTCCTAATTTCAATCTTCCCTTCTTTTTACATATAGATGCGAGTGGCTATGCAGTGGGTGCTGTGCTGCTCCAACAGTCAACATCCACTGATATTCTCCATCCTATATGTTACTATTCATCTAAGCTTAAACGACACCAGAAAAATTATGCCACTATTGAGAAAGAGGCTCTAGCTCTTGTGGTGTCCTTGGAACATTTTGACGTGTGTTTGGGCACTTCCCCATTTAAAATTAACGTTTTTTCTGACCACAATCCACTCACTTATATAAACACCATGAAAAGTAAAAATGCTAGGATCATGAGGTGGGCCCTCAGAATCCAACCTTATTCTATTAGTATAAAACACATAAGTGGTCATTGTAATGTAATTGCCGACGCTTTGTCTCGTCCTTAATAATTATCAGTTACATTAAATTAACGTAATTTTATGCCCAAATACCTTTTGTTACTTGCTATGTCAAATTCAGTAAAGTAACTTAATCCCTCCAGCCCATATTAACTATATATACTCATGTCTAATTATTATATTTATGTATTCACAGTATTGTTGTGTGAGGAGGAGACAAGCTGAGTGTTGAGTGGGTAGTGTCGTGTGGGCGAGGTACTGCGTGACGCAACACTGTCCTGCCGCAGACCCCCCCTTCACTACACACCTTAAGCTGTTTCATACTCAGATGTTCATACTGCCTCGCATTCCACAACCACTACTTAAGAGTGGAATGCAGTCTCCTCTACTATGATCGAGCCTCAACGTGCCCTCCTTGTCAGCGCTATCCAGTCTCTACACTGATGTACATAACCACGAGTATGAAGAGATACGATACGGTGTACTGCCCTAGTACTAGGGGCATATCCTAGTGACGGAAGCTGTGAAATTGTAGAGGTGCTTGGCACAAGAGAGACTCATTAATATTTATATTGATAATTGTATTGATATGAGTAATCAGAAATAATGTGAAAGACATTAATGCAACTCCTAGTGCGACCCTCTGTCGTGTTGGGGGGGTGTTGCAACCCCTGAATGGGTTACAATGATTATTATGTATATATGTAATGTATATTACCTTTTCATTTAATTTTATATTGCTTATATTTGCGATAATAGCTAAATCGTAAATGTATGACTTTATATTATTATTTGACTGTTATATTGTTATTTGACTTATGTTGTTAGGATGTACATAATATGTGCTCAGTTAGTCTTGATTGTCAAACTACTGTAATTATCGCTTGTCGCTCGTTATACTGCCGGCTTCTGAGCTGCAGTTGTCCACGTAGCTATCACCTGATCGAGGGGGGGGGTGTCCTCACCTCTCGTGAAGTTTTCAGTCTGCTCTAGACTCGCTTGGTGGTTGGACAGATTGTCTGTCTCATTATTCTTGTTAGTTCTGTAGAACTTTGTTCACAGAACATTGTATAGACTTTGTGATTTTCGACGTTGTACTGAGGTTGTGTGTCGCTTAGACACTCTGAGTATCTCAGGTCCTTAGCTATAGCTTCTGACCTAATTTTGTACTGGTTTCTGTGTATTGTCACAGTCGCGTTTTTTTCTATGCTGAACGTAGATTCAGTATTATGGGAGTTTTGTAACTTTTGTGGAGGATCTGCTGATGGTCCCTACTTAGTGTCGTTATATTATTTCCCTGTTCCTGATTCTGTGTCGCTGTCGCTTGATATTGCATTGCTATTGGGCTTAGCATTCTTTGTTGTTCAAGCAGACTGTTCGGGTTGCCAGTCGGTCAAGAAGTTAGTTTATTTGAGGACTTTGTCAGTCACTTGTTTAAGTCTTATTCGAGTCTTGAGACATAGCTAACTACTTAAGAGCACTTACACGCATACACACACTTACTTGTACATATTTGTAATATCTTATTAAATGTTAATGTACCTGACGGTACTTAAGAATTATAAATGTGATATGTGCTTTCAGCACAATAATATTGAACTCGAGAGATTGATTTTATTTTGATTGCTGTAATTTAATTTACTTTGATAATATACCTCTAGACTTAATAAATTTATTAAATTTTAATTTCTCTAGTTAGTAGCCTACCAGTTGTAATCCTGAAGCACTATTGAATAATACTGATTTATAATGGATAATTGGACAAGGATACTGACTACTTGTTACGAAAACCCAGTAACAGGCTGGATGCTTGAAGGGCAGTCCTTTCTAGTATTCACTGGAGATCTCTAAGCTTTTAGAATCGCGTTTTTTGTAACAATGCCTCTCACAACATTCTGGAGGTCATGCCACACACAAAATTCTGGAGTTTAGACACAACCTGCTAGAGCTCATGCCTCTCACATTCTTCAGATCATGCTGCTCCTCAAACCCTAAGATTTAATTTAGTTTCCATGTATTAAGTTACTTAAAAAAATTAGTGTGCGTACTCACCTACTTGTGATTGCAGGGGTCGTGTCACAGCTCCTGTGTGTGTTTGTGTGTGTATGTTTGTATGCTTGTGTGTGTGTATGTATATTTGTATGTGTGTGGGTATACACAAATAACCCGCACATAAGAGAGAGGAGCAACTTAACTATTGCCCATGTGTCTTACCAACCTGTCGATATTGTTTACCATTTATGATATTCACTGTCAGACACTGCAACACAATGGTATCTTGGTACAGAAGAGAAAACACCTTGGATCTGAGAGGGACGTGACCTCCCAGTGACTACATTCTCTCTTCTAACACTCTGCACCTCTCCTGCCGACAGTAAATAAGTCTCCACCCTGTCGCTAGTTTCTTCAGATTGTTTCAGACTATGGAACAGAACTCTTTTCCAGGCTGAGGGACAGATTGAATTGTTTAAGTGTGAGAGGGGCATAAATATAGGTGATACAAATAAAGTTCTGAGAATATCCCTCTAAATAATGGATGAAATAACGGATTAAAATTAGATAAGTTTAGGTTTAGAAAGGATACAGGAAGTCCTGGTTTGGAGACTGCGTAGTTGATGAGTGGAACAGTCTGCCTAGTAGGGTCCATAAAGCTGAAACCATGGGTAGCTGCACATATAGGTTGAATAAATACACAAGTGATAGGGGTTGGATTTGAATGGGACTTGTACATGAGTTAGTTGGCTCATCTAAGCGTATTCTTTGGGTACTTCAAGGTTTGTGTTTAAAAAGAACGTGCCTAGTATGGGCCAGTAGGCCTGTCGCAGTGTTCTTGCATTCTTATGTTATGTTTTCATGTTCTTAAGCTCAGGTTCAGCGAGCACGAGTTGTGCCTCATTAAAATGTATTAAATGTCCAGTTGATTTTCTGTGTAACACACAAGTGATGTTTAACTCGTCCAAGTTGTGGAAATTCGACATTCATTCAGGTGGACACACAGATCTCTTGTCTGTTACTCTTACATATTAGGTAGAAATATTATGCCTGTGGTCAATAACTCGTGAAAATCCAGTAGGGAGACATATTTTAAAAAGTTCTAGGATATCGAAACTACATTATGTAAAAAGTTAAGGTCTGATTCGAGGGAATCAAAAAGAAGACATCGAAAATGGAGGCAATAAATGATAACTGGGTTCAGAATAGGCGTGAATCGAAACATTTCAAAAGATTACCTGGTGGTTGCTGACGTCAGGGTGGTACTGGTTGTTGTTGTGGTTGTGGAACTGGTTGTTGTAGTGGTTGGTGCCTGGTTGTTATGGTGGTGAAATGGTGAACGTGTGTCGGTAGTAGTTATTGGTGGTGGTAGTGGTGGTGGTTGCTGGTGGTAAAGGTGGAGGTCGTTGCTACGGGTAGTGGAGAAGTTGGGGAGGAGAGAAGGTGGGGAAAAAGAGGAAGATGGGGAAAGGTGAAAAAAGAGGATGAGATAGTGGGGAATGGAAAAGGATGAGATAATGGGGAATGGAAAAGGATGAGATAGTGGGGAATGGAAGAGGATGAGATAGTGGGAAATGGAAGAGGAAGAGATAGTGGGGAATGGAGAATGGAAGAGGATAGTGGGGAATGGAAGAGAGGATGAGATAGTGGGGAATGGAAAAGGATGAGATGAGATAGTGGGGGAATGGAAGAGGATGAGATAGTGGGGGAATGGAAGAGGATTAGAGAGAGGATGAGATAGTGGGGAATGGAAGAGGATGAGATAGTGGGGAATGGAAGAGGATGAGATAGTGGGGAATGGAAGAGGATTAGATAGTGGGAAATGGAAGAGGATGAGATAGTGGGGAATGGAAGAGAATGAGATAGTGGGGAATGGAAGAGGATGAGATAGTGGGGAATGGAAGAGGGTGAGATAGTGGGGAATGGAAGAGGATGAGATAGTGGGGGAATGGAAGAGGATGAGATAGTGGGGAATGGAAGAGAATGAGACAGTGGGGAATGGAAGAGGATGAGATAGTGGGGAATGGAAGAGGATGAGATAGTGGGGAATGGAAGAGGATGAGATAGTGGGGAATGGAAGAGGATGAGATAGTGGGGAATGGAAGAGGATGAGATAGTGGGGAATGGAAGAGGATGAGATAGTGGGGAACGGAAGAGGATGAGATAGTGGGGAATGGAAGAGGATGAGATAGTGGGGAATGGAAGAGGATGAGATAGTGGGGAATGGAAGAGGATGAGATAGTGGGGAATGGAAGAGGATGAGATAGTGGGGAATGGAAGAGGATGAGATAGTGGGGAATGGAAGAAGAGGAACTGGAGTTGGAGGGTGGCAAAAATGGAGCGGAGGAGAATGTGTTAGTGGTGGAGACAGCGAGGAGAGAAGGTAGGGAAAAGATGAGGGTTGGGGGAAGAGATAGAGAGGACAGTAAGCAATGTCAGTCACAGAGTTTGGGAGGACTAACAAACGAGGCAGTCATAGTGGATCTGTCTACTCCCTGAGTAGACAGTCAGAGCAGGTGAGAAAACTCCCAGACAAGGTCATTATAATGGACCAGGCGACCCCCTCCAGTCTGGCAGCGGCTCAGGGCCAGACACATCAAAAATAATTTAAATTATATTGTATACACACCAATAATAAAGACTACTGGAGAACCCCGCTTTACAGCACTTTGCTTCAGTAATAAAGACCACTGGAGAGCCCCGCTTTACAGCACTTTGCTTCAGTAATAAAGACTACTGGAGAGCCCAGCTTTACAGCACTTTGCTTCAGTAATAAAGACCACTGGAGAGCCCTGCTTTACAGCACTTTGCTTCAGTAATAAAGACTACTGGAGAGCCCAGCTTTACAGCACTTTGCTTCAGTGATAAAGACCACTGGAGAGCCCCGCTTTACAGCACTTTGCTTCAGTAATAAAGACTACTGGAGAGCCCAGCTTTACAGCACTTTGCTTCAGTAATAAAGACTACTGGAGAGCCCAGCTTTACAGCACTTTGCTTCAGTAATAAAGACCACTGGAGAGCCCAGCTTTACAGCACTTTGCTTCAGTAATAAAGACCACTGGAGAGCCCCGCTTTACAGCACTTTGCTTCAGTAATAAAGACTACTGGAGAGCCCAGCTTTACAGCACTTTGCTTCAGTAATAAAGACCACTGGAGAGCCCCGCTTTACAGCACTTTGCTTCAGTAATAAAGACCACTGGAGAGCCCCGCTTTACAGCACTTTGCTTCAGTAATAAAGACTACTGGAGAGCCCAGCTTTACAGCACTTTGCTTCAGTAATAAAGACTACTGGAGAGCCCAGCTTTACAGCACTTTGCTTCAGTAATAAAGACTACTGGAGAGCCCCGCTTTACAGCACTTTGCTTCAGTAATAAAGACTACTGGAGAACCCCGCTTTACAGCACTTTGCTTCAGTAATAAAGACTACTGGAGAGCCCCGCTTTACAGCACTTTGCTTTACAACAATTCTCTAATGCAGCGGTTTTCAATTATACCAATTCGTCATTTATTCAGACTTCTTCAGTAAATATATTCATCATTCACTATAAGCGAAGAACAAAAATATTTTAAGGTAAGTAATATATGTTGTGTATATGCAGTGTTTAGACCTAGCTCTATTACATATTTAATATATGATAGTGTAAACATGTTATCAGGTTATTATATGCATTTGAGATTAAATTTAAGAAAGGTTACTTTCACTTTACAGCTTCTCATTTCCATAGATTAATTTTATAAATATTTAACTTGACCTTATTCTATTTTTTAAGGCGCCTTTGAGTGCTTCTGTGAATGATAGACATTGCTTTTATGGTCATGGTATTTCTTCTCTTACCTTTTCTTCGTATAGAATTATGAATTTTTCTGCGCTAGTTAGATTTGCTCATGTGCTTCTGCACTAAATTCTTAATAAATATTAAAGAGTTAGTGGTTACTTTAACAAGTTTATTATCAAGTAGGCTGGACACGTTAGCTGCCACTTGCTGGCCCCAAGAACGATGTATCTAAAAAATTTTGCTTCAACGAGGTCGAATTCAGTCCAGCGTAAGATGCAAGTTGGAATTTTTTTGCATTATTGCATAAGCGAGCTGAATGCATGACGTATGTGCACTCTGCCACGAGGAATTATCGGTTGGACATTCTAAGAATCTGAGGCAAAAGCCTATGTAAACTTCTCTCCTGGTCCCATTATGGCGGGAGTAGAAATGCAACTAATCATCTTTGAGCAGCACTACATCGAGAATGGAAGTTCATTGTTCTCCTTCCCAATGAACATAATATTCACAGGTGGCCCACTCTAAGGACAGTAACTTTTGTGACGACGTTTCGCTCCTTCTTGGAAAACTGTCAAGTCAAATGTGACAAACTGAAATATCGTCATGAGGCTCTTCTACCGGCAGGTTAGATGTGAATTTGTTCCAACTACGGTAGTATGATTATTCTTTGTGAAATCAATAGTATGTTTCATTGTTGATTGTATTGAGGATATTATGCACTTCAAGACTATTGGTACTATGACTAAATATCGTCCACGTACCACATCCAAGTTAGAATACATAAACAAATTAGCGAGAACTGCATCAAGGAGTGAGCTAATGTCTAGTCCAAAAAGTTACTGGTATTTAATTCCCTCGAAACTAAGGCATAACTCAATCAAATTCACAGGTAGTTCAGTAACACTGAACTGTCAATAACTTTCTCTAGACGGTTATGGGCAGTGTTAGCTGGTACATCTGTGAATACAGCAGTGACCCTGAAACTCAGGAGGTTCTTATCACACTGAGTGACCTCTGGCAGCAAGGAGGTCACCTCCCGTGTACATGTGTACACGTTCTCATAAGCATATCTGCACTCTCCCACATAATTGTTTAAATTAAGCAAAACTGTATAAGAATTACAAGAGAATCAAGAAAATTCTTGATTATATAATTTAACTTTTCTTAAGGAAATGGAATGAGTTACAATATTTTCAGTAAATTCTTTGGAAAAAGATGTAAAAATGTGAAGAAGTGACTAACTTGACAGACTTGTGGTTAAGACAAAGAAGAAGTTCCTATAAATCATCTTAATAAACGGTTAGTTTAATTAGAAAGAATTATTAAATTATTCTCTCAGTTTTCACATATACACTTCTCTCAACTCTTCACTAATAGCATAAAAATATTCACCATCACAGATACAAAACAACTCTCAGTGATGAAAATAAAAATTGTCAACTTGGATGATTCGATCAACTGACAAGAATTTTGGTGGTGGCTGCCACAACCTGGCCAGTACGACTGTGTGTTGCCACAACCTGGCCAGTACGACTGTGTGTTGCCACAACCTGGCCAGTACGACTGTGTGCTGCCACAACCTGGCCAGTACGACTGTGTGTTGCCACAACCTGGCCAGTACGACTGTGTGTTGCCACAACCTGGCCAGTACGACTGTGTGTTGCCACAACCTGGCCAGTACGACTGTGTGTTGCCACAACCTGGCCAGTACGACTGTGTGCTGCCACAACCTGGCCAGTACGACTGTGTGCTGCCACAACCTGGCCAGTACGACTGTGTGTTGCCACAACCTGGCCAGTACGACTGTGTGCTGCCACAACCTGGCCAGTACGACTGTGTGTTGCCACAACCTGACCAGTACGACTGTGTGCTGCCACAACCTGGCCAGTACGACTGTGTGTTGCCACAACCTGGCCAGTACGACTGTGTGCTGCCACAATCTGGCCAGTACGACTGTGTGTTGCCACAACCTGGCCAGTACGACTGTGTGTTGCCACAACCTGGCCAGTACGACTGTGTGTTGCCACAACCTGACCAGTACGACTGTGTGTTGCCACAACCTGGCCAGTACGACTGTGTGTTAATGTCTACCATACTGTGATGTATCAGTTTAAACATATATTACATAGTGAATGTTGTGGTGCACTATGTTCCAAAGATATATGGTACGAAGAAAGTAAATGAAAAAGACACAACTATGACCACACCCATCTATGACCACACCCATCTATGACCACACCCATCTATGACCACACCCATCTATGACCACACCCATCTATGACCACACCCATCTATGACCACACCCATCTATGACCACACCCATCTATGACCATAGCCAACTATGACCACACATAACAATGACCATACCCAACTATGACCACATCCATCTATGACCATACCCAGCTATGACCACATCCATCTATGACCATACCCAACTATGACCATACGCAACTATGACCATACCCAACTATGACCATACCCAACTATGACCATACCCAACTATGACCACACCCAACTATGACCACACATAACTATGACCACACCCAACTATGACCACACCCAACTATGACCATACCCAACTATGACCACACCCAACTATGACCACACATAACTATGACCATACCCAACTATGACCACACATAACTATGACCATACCCAACTATGACCACACTCAACTATTACCTCAATTATGAACATACCTAAGTATGACTACACGTAACTATGGCCTCACCAATGACCACACCTAACTATGGCCTCACCTATGACCACACCTGACTATGACTTCACCTATGACCTCACATAACTATGACCTCAACTATGATCACACCTATGAAACACCAGACTATGACGTCACTTATCTATGACCTCGCCTGTGACTACACCTATAACCACACCTCATCTTCTGACGACTACTTCTGACTGTGACCACACCTAACTAGACCAGTTAAAAAAGCCCAAGTTTGCACCTCGCAAGATCACCGGAAGGTGCCAGAAACAGCTAACTTTGGGGATGCAACAAAATGCAGAACCTGGGGAAGTGAGGGAGTTCACCTGAGGGAACACAGATGGAACTAGGGAAAGCACCAAAAAAATGGAAGTGGGGAGTGTGGAAGGGTTGACACCCGGGGGCCCACGGATGGGGACCTGGAGACTTGATCCACATGATAATCCGAGAGAAGTACCTGAGGGAAACACCAAGATGGTAGAGAGTGCAGGAGGGGGGGCCTAAAGACGAACCACTGGCCTCCACGTGGCATGGTCTGGTAACTCAGGGATAACTAAACCTGAGGCTGACAGTGGTCGCAAACTTTTCTGGTAATTAATAGATTGTAATTAATAGGGATGTGAGAAAGCATTTTTTTTTAAATCTCAGGTTGAGTAATGAAATGATTTGGAAGAGACACAGCTTCAAAAGTAAATATGATACGGTGTAAGTGGCCAAGAATCAGTGATGCCAATCCCAGTATTCTAGGAGGCAAGGCCAGGAGCTGAGTCATAACCCCTGCAAATACAATTCGATTCAGTGATGAAGATAACAGGATTATTGAGTAGTTAACAGGGTGAGAGAGACGACAGCAGGGTGAGATGACAAGTACTTTAGGTATATTTGAGGTAGTCAAGAGCAGCCGGTGAGATGATGGCAGAGTGAGAGTAAACGTAGTTTTTTTAGTTTCTCCCGATATGGTAAATTATATTTTCTAGTTGATGAGACGAGGACATTTTTTGAGATAAATGAAGATTTGAAAAAGATGCTAAGAGAGAAAGAGAGATTTGTTTAATTATTTAATTATTATTTCTGGTTTCCCTTCAGCATTATTTAGCCACTGTATTTCACTTATCTTGTTTCCACATTCTTAGATCTCTTACTAGCGTCTTCTTGTAAATATTATAACTATTGTAACCAAGTGACTCCAGCTAATAAACCCATTATAACTTACAGTGACGATAGGAAACTTTTAAAACTGCCGAGGCTACTGAGGAATTTTACAATAATTATTTCTGAATATTTTTTTAGCATCTTTTCGTTAGTGAAGAGAATCTTGAGTGTCAACCTTCGTCTCTGATACAGTTCACAACACTCAAACATTATATCAGAAAGAATTGCAAAATATTTTTTCAGATAAATTAAGCAGTAGGTGCAGTCAATGTGTATGATAGAATTGAGATTAAGTTTAGAAAACGATGGAGTCATCACGGTAGGCTGGTCGAGAATAAACCTTAGCAGATGTGTCTTTATCTCTAGACTTACTAGTCCACCACTTTAAATACTTTAAATTAGTTTGTCTCTCTCCATTATCTGAACTAATATTGTATAGATAAATAAGTGAAGATGTGAATGAGACAAAGGGATCCTGGGAGACACTGATGTGAAAGATGTAACAGGAAAGTTTAGAGTTCCTGGAACCTTTATTATACATAAACATTACAGGAACATAAAAGAACAACAAATAAATGCATAAGAAAGGTAGATTAACACACATTACGGCACAGTAAGATGCAAAAAAATATACAGTGACATACAAAAAAAGTTTAGCAACATACAAAAACAGTTTAGTAATATGCAACAACAGCACAGTAACATGCAAAAGCTGAACTGTAACACATAAAACGGTACAGAAAACACACATGAACAACTGAGTAAGACACAAGAAAAGTACACTAACATACGGAACATACATGTGGAACAATCAGCTGCTTCGCAAAATGTAACATACGTTGCATTTTGACCATACACAGAGTTTTATGATACAAACAATTCGCACTAGTTAAAAACCATTGACCTCAGATCACAAAAGTATCTGTGACTTCTTTTATGTCACAATTCAAACATTGCAGCAGACAGGTGATAACAATCTATCAAAGATAATGAGGGACGGATCCAATGAAGTTATATCAGAAAAGAATGAATCAAAAGTCAGGTTTTAGTGTGATGTTGCCTCTTCAATATATTTGTGACATCATCTTCGTTACTCTGTTGGATATCACTCTCTTAACTATGTTTATTATACAACAACTTCTTCACTAGGGTTTACGGCACACTCACCCTTTTCTCTATAATTTTAGAAGCATACTATGTTTGTGGGTCATCACACTCTTCACTATCTTTACCTAATAAATTGCACTGTTAATACAATCTACTATTTATCACTAAGAAAAGACGTGTGAACATCATGAGAGCGACCGTCAGAGTCTTAATTCTTCTTAGATCCAGGTTACAAATTCATCAATCTTCCTTTCACAGCTTTTTCTTACATTCATCTGAATTTTTTTTCCTACATTCGTCAGATTTTTTTTAAGTGTCTTATAATTGACTTTTTTATACGTCAGATAGGAAAGCTAACTCGTGTACACTGTCTTTGTCTGTATTTAACGTTTGGCTCTCACCACTCTTTTTCTACTAGCTATTAATGATTTGGCCTCTGTTCTAACATCTAATATTTATTCATCACTTTATAACTTTGCTATAGCTGGTGCAGGCGCTAACTGCCACCTAGCAGCAGTCTCTCGCCAAAATGCTAGCGACCAATGAGCCAGTACTCGTGAGTTTAAACGCACCAGATTACATTACTAGATGTTGTGTTGTCTCTGATACTCCGTTATACCTGTAAGATTCCAGTATCCCCGAACGTGTTACAGTCAGATTTCTCGGTGTTCTGTTTGGTTGCCGGTTGTCCTGGAAACTTAAGATTACCTCCCCGAAAACAACTTGCCATAGCCGACTGAACCTCCTTAAAACTCTCGCTAATCTTTCATGGGGGAACAGATCGTCGAACTCTCCTTCGATTTCATTCAGCCCTAATTTTATCGATACAAGATAATGGCAACCAAATATTTTCTATGGTTTCTTCCACAACTCTTTTTAAACTTGCATTTCGTTCTTTCCCTGTTGAGAGCCTATATGCAGAGGCGAATGTTCCATCTTTGAACGATCGGCGTTATGCCCATTGCCTCCATTAGTTTTGTTTCCTCTCATGACCCTCACGATCCTTCTACATACAGGATAGTAGTGGACGTTAGTAGAGGTCCATTATTTGTTCGTCGCACCTGTTTACTCCGTCTCTTTTTTCTTCGTCTACATTCACTCTTGACTGTTCTTCAGTTGCTCGTTTTATATGTTCATCTATCATCTAACTTTTCTCTTTTCTCTTGGGAGGTTCCGACAGCTCGAATCTGTTCTTCCCCACTGCCGTGTGCGAAAGCTCAACTGTCTTGAGTTCTTATTCCTTTTTCTCGACCACTTCCTGTCTCATTTTCGGGCCATTACAGTTTACACTGATAGTTATAAATCCCATGACGGTGTCGGGTTTGTAGCAGTGTACCAGGACAGTGTTGTGCGAGGTCATTTATTAGACTCGGATAGCGTTTTCACAGCTGAGTTGTATGCAGTTCTCACAGCGATTATACGTAATGCATATAGACCTACCTTTAGTGCTTTGCAGTTATCAAAAAAATTAATTCTCATTCCCTAGTTCTCCGCATTTCTAGCAAAAACAAAGATATCTTCTGCTAGGTGCCGAGTCATGTTGATGCTCAGGACAACGAGCAGGCAGACTCTACGGTAAGGCCAACGGTACATGACGTTCCCGTTTCACATAGAGGCATTCCATTTTACCCTACTTACTAGGTCATTTATTTTTTTCATACTTCCTGTAAATTTCCGTCCTTTGTACACTTAATTCTTTATATTTTCCTTGTTTCATTCTCACTCCTTTCATATTCGCATTCTTCAAATTCACTTTCAACTTTCTCTTTGTGTTTTTACTTATTCATACACATTACTTTCATACTAAATTTCATCAGACCCACTTCTTTTAGACGCAATCCCTTCACTCTCACTCCTTTCACTCCTTGCCTTCATATTCACTTCCTTCAAGTTATCTTGCGGTGCAACACTCACCATTGATCTCATCATTACTTTTCCCGAGAATGATATTCCGCGAGTAATTAATCATCTTCATCAGACATTTCCTCAAAATATTCTCTTTATCTCTCTAAAACCTCTTGTCCCGCAAGTTTCATGGCGTACTGAAATATATTGTGGCCTAATTCATCACGGTTCATCACAACATAGTGTCGGATATATTAACAACAGAGTCGTCCTGGCCAGGTTGCAGCAGCGACCTCCAGCGACTTTCAGGTGATCACCGAATTTTTTTTTTTTAGTGTGTGTGTATGGGCGCGCGCGTGCGCACATTTATGGTTCTGTGCGTGATTTGCAGTCACAAAAGACGTGTAACAAAAGTGACGTGTAACAAAAGTAGTAATATTTACTACATTTTTTTCATGGAGATTGACAATTAGATTAAGACTCGGAAAGTCACTTTCAGTACAACGTAAAGACACACTTTTTCTGCTACATAACTGAAAAAAATATATATTAATAAGGATACATAGTATGCCGTAAGCAGGACTAAAATTTCCATTGAATAATGATATCTGGGGATCTTGGTTTACATTCACGGCTTTCTTGGTGGGTATAATTTCAAGACAGACCTTTCCGTATATCCTCCTGTAATTCTCCATTTGTCCTCATTGCCTCCGAGCCGTGTGGACGAGCTGCGCAGACGCTCCTGTTTGAGTTTGTTTTTGCGCAGTTTACCTGATTGAGCTGCCCCTAGCGTTGGTTGGTGGAAACTATTTTCTCCAACATGGCGCTGAATAGCAGAAGAAGAATAAACACTGTCTGCATTGAGATGATCCGTGGTGCTGTCACGGGATCCAACATGGATTTATTATTACCAGCGATCATTCGCGATACCTATGGTATAGCAAATGAGGAGATAAGTGGTGTCGCACTCAATGGAATGACAAGAATCTTCGTTAAAATGACGTCTGCACGAGTCTACGAGGCGGTGGTCGACAAGTATCAGGAGACCATCATACCGGTTAATACAGCTGTGTCGGTGAGACTCCATGATGTATCTCGACATTACACTTGGGTGAAAATCAGGAATGTGCCTTTTGAGGCGACTGATTTTGATATTACCAGTGAACTGCGTACTTATGGGACGGTTCACGTAGCCACAGCAGGGAGATGGGCAACTGGACCGTATGCAGGTGCGCTGGAAGGTACATATACTGTTAAAATGACTCTTCGACACCCTATTCCTTCGTATGTTGTGTTGAAAGAATTACGGACTCAAGTCTATGTAACGTATGCGGGGCAACAACGTACGTGTCGGCTATGTGGGTCATATGACCACATCGCGGCGCAGTGTGGGAAACGAAGTGGGTACCCGGCACAACAGCAACGGCAACAGCAGCCAGTGGGCGAGGTAGGCGATGAGCGAGAACAGTCTCTTGCTACACCGCCCCAACAACGGTTGTCATGGAGCGAGGAGGTGGACAAAGAAAAGGAGCTCGAATCGCCAGTTGTAACGCTACAAGGAGAATCTAAGTCATTGGACATACATAAGGTTTTTGAGGAGAGACTACCTAATATGCGTGAAGAAGTGGCGGCGTCTTTGGTAAAGGCGTTGGATGACTTGTTAGAGGAATCGGTCCTAGATCAGGTGGAAGACCCAGGCTTAGTTCTGGGGACAGCTGTGAATGATGGTATGGCAGGAGATGACGGTTTGTCGACGAGAGAGTCTAAAGGATTGAAGGTGCATGCAGTAGAGGTGGAGGTGCATCAGGACGGTGCTTCAGATGTCAAAATGTAGGTGGAGGGCGGGACACGAAAGAGGACTGCAGCATCATTGGATTCTGATGATGTGCTCACTCCTGCCTAACGCCCTGGGAAAAAGTCTTGGGTGGAGGTAAAGCAGAGAGGGAATGGTGAACCCAAGGATCAAGGGATTGCAAAGGTGATTCCCAATAAAGGGGGGAGGGACAGAGGTGCTGCAAAACGAACTGGGGTAAAGTCAATGCCGGGGACAAAAGGAAAACCCATTTGTTGAATTCAAGTGTTTTACTATAAATATTAACGGGTTGAGAGCTGAGAGGAAGCTTAAGTGGTTTAATGAGTATTTGGTGCGACTTGGTGTGGATGTGGTATTCTTACAGGAACATAATTTTAGACCTGGTTATGAGTTGGATATGAGTGGTTATAATGTGTACATGGAACATGCGACACGTTTGAAAGGTGGGGCTGCCATTTTGGTAAAGGAAACTAGCCCGTTTATAGTAAGGCGTAGTGAAGGGGGGGAGGGGAGGGTAATTAGAGTGGATGGAACCTGGGGTAGGGTTCCCATTAGTTTAGTATGTGTATATGGCCCGGCTGAGGGTGACGTGAGTATTAAAACTAAATTTGTTCAGGACGTACTGGTCTATTTTTTACGTGGTTTACCGAATGTTGCAATAATAGGCGGAGATTGGAATTGCGTGATACGTCGTAAAGATGTGGAGCCTAGAGGTGCGGGGTGTTGTTTGGGTATATTGGGGGATATATTGACCGGGGTGGGGTTAAAGGATGTGTGTGGGGGGGGGGGAGGGATGGTAGAGCATACCTTCATTAAACGAGGTTATGCGGCGAGGTTGGACCGAATGTACGTGCCTTGTGCGGTTACTGTGCGGAGGGTGGATGTGATAGATGTGGTTTTTTCGGATCATAGAGGAGTTGTAATAGATGTGGATATTGAGGGTGCGCCTCGGAGGGGTCCATCATTTTGGAAATTGAATGTAAAGTTATTAAAGGAAGAGGATAGTCTCTTGTCTTTTGGACATATGTGGGATCGTTTAGTGGTAGAAGCACCAGGGGATGTTGCCATGGTTAATTGGTGGGAAAAGATAGCTAAAAAACGTATTAAGGAATATTATATTAATCGAGGGACGAGATATAATCAGTTACAATACGGTTTTCAAAAATATTTAGAGGGGCAGTTGCGCGAATGTTATGCACAAATTAATGCTAATTATCCTGTTATTGAAATTGAAAGTTTGTAGGAAAATATCCGGAATTTACAAAATGAGAGGTTTGATGGGGAAAGGCTTAAGGGCGGGATTGAGGAGGTTTTGTGGGGAGATCGGCCGTCGGCGTGTGTGTTGCGGAGTCAACACACACGTCGCAAGGCAATGGAGTTAATGGGGTTGAATGTTCAGGTAGGTATGCAAGGGTATAAAGTGGACCAGGTGTTGACGACGACTGAGGGTATGAGTGGGTATATTGATGCTTGGGTTAAGTTGAAAACGCAAAGTGTGGGAATAAGTGAAATAGCATTACAGTCAATTGGAAGGTTTGTGCAGTGTGAGTTGACAGAGCATGATCGATTCGTTTTGGAAGGGCCGATAACGGAGTGCGAGACATGGGAAGCTTTATCCGGGGCGCAATTAGGTAAGGCACCAGGAATTGATGGGTTGCCCAGTGACTTTTATCTTCAAAATTGGAGCGTTTTAAAAGGGGTACCGGGAAGATCTATGTATGCCGGGCATGGTTTGATTAGAAGTTTTATTGAAGAAAGAGTAAAATTGGGAGGAGGGGGGGTGTTGGCTATAGATTGGGAGGCGGCATATGATAGTGTAGAAAGGGAAGCGTTATGGAAGATTATGAGATGGCAGGGGTTTGGAGAGGAAATTATATCATGGGCCAAATTAATGTATCAAGATGCATCCTTGCGGGTGCAGGTAAATGGAAGGTTAGGAGAACAAATTCAGATGAGAAGGGGTCTACGTCAAGGTTGTCCCCTTTCACAAATATTTTTTGCGTGTTTACAGGATCCCTTTTATAAAGGAATTAGGGTCTTATTGGCAGCAAATGGGGTTGGTGGCGAAAGGGGTGGGGGGGGGGCTGGCATTGTTGGATATGTTGATGACACAACGATTTTAGTAAGTGGTAACAGGGATTTGCCTCGGGTGGAAAAGTTAGTAAACGTTTTTGAAAAGGCTTCTGGCATGTCAATTAATAAGGAGAAAACGAAGTATATGGATCTTGGGGATGGGTTAAGTGAGGAATGTGAAGTAGTTGAAAGGTGGAAAAAGGTGGACCAATTACTGATATGTGGGATCGTTTATGTAAGTGATATCAAGTTAGCACAACAAATAAATTCAGTGCGTATTGTAGATGGTGTACTGAAGCGCATCAGTGGTTTACGAGCTGCACACTTAACTTTGCATCAAAGAGTGATTACAACGAATGTCCTATTATATAGTAAACTTTGGCATGTAGCAGCAATATATCCGATACTTCGTAGTGAGATACAAAGGTTACAAAAGCGCGTTTTTAGATTCATTTGGGGTACTGGAAGCGAATGGTTAGGTAGAGCGGTTGTCACACTCCCGGTTGGCCGAGGAGGGCTGGGTCTTATAGCTGTTGAAAAGAGGATTATGAGTGTGTATTTGAAACGTAGTTATAAGCGGGAGGGGGGGGGGGCGAGGGAAGGCGGACTTCATAAGATACGTCAGGACATGCAACGGTGGTGGGTGGGTAGGGAGTTCATAATAGGTGAGGCAATGTTACGGGTCATCATAAACATGAGCGATCCTTCACATATTAAATTGGGAAACCTTGATGGGGGTGGAAGGTAAGGCAGTGGTAGCAGTGGTAGAAGGGGTTTATCCGATGTATGATTGGCGTAATATCTGGGGGCGTTTGAACAAATTACGTTTAAAACCTAAAGTACGAGAAGTTATGTATAGATTTTTACATGGGATCTTACCGTCTGGAATGGTTTTATTCCATAAGAGAATACGGGAGGATGGGATATGCAAGGCTTGTGGTGGATTGGAGACTGTTTTCCATATGGTGTATTTTTGCGAATGTATTGAACTAATAAGGGTTTGGTTGGGTAAGGTAATAAGGTTAGTGGGAGGGGGGGGGGTTTGCAGGTGTTGAGGGTTTTAAGCTTAGACATAGGTGGGGTGAATCAAATGGTAGAGAATGCGGTAGGGTATATAATTACGGATTATATTTATATGTCTTGGGCTATGAGAGGAGCGAACGTGTGTGAAAGAATTAATGCATTAACAGCAACTTTTTATAGGACAAAGTGTAGGAATAAGGAGGTGTATGGGGGGAGATGGGAGAGGGATTTAAGTGAGGGTTATAGGAATTTCACATTACGGGATTTACGGGAGTTGAAAGGCAGGTAAGGGGGATGAAATGGGCTGGTTTCCTAGAATGGGCGGTAGCATGATGAGTTTGTTTGATGAATGTTATATGAGGTATGTCCGGGGTGCAATTTTAACATTATTTGTTCCGAGTGTTTCAAGTACAATACAGTTATATTTGGAATTGTCGACTTATAACTATGTATGTGTATGTGTGTATATATATGCATGTGTATGTATGTGTATATATATATATATATATATATATATATATATATATATATATATATATATATATATATATATATATATATATATATATATATATATATATGTATATATATATATTATATATATGTGTGTATATGGTTACTTTCTTGTATATACCATTAATGGTTTTTCTCATGAACATTTTCAATGATATTCAATACATATTTTCTATGCGTATTTATGATTTTGATACAATGTGTAAATGTCAAAATGGCTTTTTATGTTTCAGTTTAATTTACAATGTATTTTTGTAAGCACAATTGATTTGGTGCCAATAGAAGCATAGTGTGTTTTGATATATTTGAGTATTGTTTTTCTTTTTAATTTGTCTAAATGGTGGCAATACTATGTATGTAGTTTAAGAGTTTTACGAACCTTGAAGTTGTAAGAATGGATGAAGTTATTCGTGGTTGAGTTGACGTAATATTATAACTGACGTTGGAAGTGATTGTGTTCAATGTGACAATATACTTTATATAATTATTTATATGTATGTACATGAATGGTAAATTGAAGTCTGATTTTTAAAGGTGAAGAGTGGGTTTTCCTTTTTTATTTTTTTTTTATTTATGGTAATACAAGGTTGTATCATGTACACCAACAAATATGGTTAGGGGTATGTGGTAAAATTTTCGTGTTGATTAGACATTTATAATACAGATGAAATACTAGGCTTAGGTTAGGGTAAATTTATGATAATTGTGGAATGTTCTTTGATTCAAACTGCTCTTTATTATGCAAATTGGGTAGAATGTTGCTACGTATGGCATTATTGAAAAATGTTGAGCTAAATCTAATTGTAGGTACGATGTGTAATGTACATGTGCACACCTGGGCGAGCAGCTGCGCGGACCGTGCAGTTCTCATGGACCTGTATGGTCGGTGTAGGTTTCGCTTGGATGTGTTCTTGACATCATTGGTTTAATTATCCTATATTTCTTTCCGTGCTCTGAGTAGAAGGAATTTAGTCTGTAACGAAATAATGAAAGTATACTTGTATTTTATTATTTTAGTGTAAATTAAGAGCAAGGATGATTAATTTGAGGAAGAGTTAATATAGGTTTGCATGTTTTTACGAAAGTTAACTTATCCACATGTAGCTAGTATAGGACAGTTTTAAGCTTCGGTATCTGATTTTATATGTAGGTAATAGTGGTCATATTTGTTATATTGTTATGTTATTCGTTACTGTTTCAATATCTAATGTAACGTTTTTTCAGTTATTGTTCATATATTGTCATCTTTATGGTTTTTCCTTTTGTCTATTGTCTATTTGTTGGTTTTAAATAAAATATAAAAAAAATTCTCCATCAGGAAAGTCTCGACCGTAGTTAGAAAAGACAATTCCAATCCAGCAATTTCGCCTGGGACCTCCGTAAAGTGGGGAAGGCAAGACATCCAGTAGACAGACGGATTAATTCCCGGACATAAGATCCTGAAGAGGGAATAATGTAGGAAGCTAGAGGTGAGGATACTGAGAGAGACGAGGCAAGCCTTTGTGAAGCGTAGGGGAGACGCACAGGAGGGTACATGTGCAGGCAAATGTAAGATGGTACAAAGTCCCAAAATTGAAAAGTGGTTTAGACTAAGGCTGCTTCCTCGGTAACTGAAGTATCAAAATTGTTAAAGTCGCTAGTGAAAAATGGATTCAACAATTTGAATTTCTGATTACAAAATCCTGTATTTATAATCTGTAAAATTATTATAGGAGAAACTGTTGAATAAAGAAATGGACGAAGAGATGCATTTACATAGACTATAAGAAAATCTTTGCTAGTGCTATCAGAGATACAAAGATCACTGGGTTATATGCAGTAATACTAGAAACGTAAACGTTACGCTTATAAATAGTAACACCAGAGCTGCAAAGATCACTATATTGTACCTAGTAAAATTAAAAAAGCAAATATCACTGAATAATAGAAAAAGGCACAATACCGTGACTGGAACGATGCACAAATAACCCGCACATAGAAGAGAGGAGCTTACGACGACGTTTCGGTCCGACTTGGACCATTTACAAAGTCACACTAACGAGAAGTAGAGCAGGACGGCTATATATAGGCAGGAAGAGGTAGTGGTAGTAGTAGTAGTGGCGGAGATGGAAAGAAGTAGAAATGGGGAAGTAAGGACGAGGAGCCAGTCAAATACAAAGAAAGGGAGCACTGTAAGGGAGCTAGGTGCCCACAAGGGAGCTAGGTGCCCACAAGGGAGCTAGGTGCCCACAGAGGGAGAGCAAGAACACAGAGGTGGGGGGAGGGGAAAATAATGAAATAAAATAAAGAAGGAACAGAAACACAAGACAGAAGAAAGAAAGACAACCCAGAAGAGAAAAAAGGAAAGAGGAAAAGGGAAGAGGGAGAAGAAGAAAAAAGGAGGAATCAGGTTAAGTCACGGGTGTTCTGAAGTTTGGAGCATTTTACAATGTAGTGGGAGAGCAAGGCATCTACAGAGACGAAGCCAGGACTAAGATTCATACATGGAAAGTTGTGTATTAGGGAGGATTCAACAAGACGGCGACTGTTAGGTAAGACATATGCAACAGTTAGGTATCTTTATTATGAAACGTTTCGCCTACACAGTAGGCTTCTTCAGTCGAGTACAGAAAAGTTGATAGAAGCAGAAGATACTTGAAGACGATGTAATATTGTTTCATACTATGGAACAATGCTCTTCTCCAGACTGAGGGACTGACCACCTCAAAACTTTAAGGGTGATGGACTGATTACATCGTCTTCAAGTATCTTCTGCTTCTATCAGCTTTTCTGTACTCGACTGAAGAAGCCTACTGTGTAGGCGAAACGTTTCATAATAAAGATACCTAACCGTTGCATATGTGTCTTACCTAACAACCTGTCGGTATTTTATACCATTTTAATGTTCAAGACGGCGACTGTTAAAGTTGGAAGTAGGGAAGACAGTTTTAGCAGAAGATCAGTCTATAGGATGGCTGTGATCTCTGACGTGACAGAAATGATCATTGTTAGTGTTGGCAAGCCTAACACTATTTTTGTGCTCCCTCCCTTCCATTAAGTTTAAAGCTGAATGGGAATCCAATTCCCTGCTTCCTTTCCTTGATGTCCACGTCCACCGCTCAGATACAGGCTTTTCCCCCTCCGCCCACCGCAAACCCATGCACAGCGGCATGCACATTCACCACCCTTCTCATCATGCCCCCCTGTCAAGAAAAGTGTTCCTATCTCCCTCCCTCTCCATGCCCTCCGCATCTGTGATCCTCAGTTCCTTCCAGTAGAAACTTCAGACTTCAAAACACCCGTGACTTAACCTGATTCCTCCTTTTTTCTTCTTCTCTCTCTTCTCCTTTCCTCTTTCCTTTTTTCTCTTTTGGGTTGTCTTTCTTTTGTCTTGTGTTTCTGTTCCTTCTTTATTTTATTTCATTATTTTCCCCTCCCCCCACCTCTGTGTTCTTGCTCTCCCTCTGTGGGCACCTAGCTCTCTTGTGGGCACCTAGCTCCCTTGTGGGCACCTAGCTCCCTTGCAGTGCTCCCCTTTCTTTGTATTTGACTGGCTCCTCGTCCTTACTTCCCCATTTCTACTTCCTTCCATCTCCGCCACTACTACTACCACCACCACTACTACTACTACTGTTACTACTTCTACTACTACTACTACTACTAATGTTACTGCTACTACTTCTACTACTACTACTGTTACTACTACCACTACTACTACTACTGTTACTACTACTGTTACTACT
Source organism: Cherax quadricarinatus (assembly GCF_038502225.1). Classification (NCBI taxonomy): domain Eukaryota; kingdom Metazoa; phylum Arthropoda; class Malacostraca; order Decapoda; family Parastacidae; genus Cherax; species Cherax quadricarinatus. The sequence continues at coordinate 2,874 of NW_027197142.1, read as the reverse complement.
ACCACCACCACTACTACTACTGTTACTACTACCACTACTACTACTACTGTTACTACTACCACTACTACTACTGTTACTACTACCTGTTACTACTACTACTACTGTTACTACTACCACTACCTCTTCCTGCCTATATATACCCGTCCTGCTCTACTTCTCGTTAGTGTGACTTTGTAAATGGCCCAAGTCGGACCGAAACGTCGTCGTAAGCTCCTCTCTTCTATGTGCGGGTTATTTGTGTATCAAATATCACTATTTTATATATAGTAATATTAAGGATACAACGATAACCCTGTTATGCATAACAGTAACAGAGATATAAATATTAATGCTTATACATAATAACACTGATGATGGGAAGATCACAATGTTTAACACAGTAATACCAGAAATTAATGGATAAGGAAGATACACACAGAAATACACAGACGTCACACTTTAACATGAAAGAAAATACACGGAAACTCAAATTAGAACACAAAAATCTATGACATTTAAGTAGACGATTAAAATAAACAATAAGTGGCCTCCTCATGGTGGTGTAGGTAGAGGAGTTCTTCTCTTCTGGCTGAACTATGTTTCTAGTCTTTCCGGGCGGATGTATTTACTGGGCGCAGATTTCTGTGTGTCCTCCCCTGTAATTACATCCATTTGTATATATGATATTAGAACACTTGTGTTCTAATATATATGGGTAGTGCTTCATGGGGTTGCCGCATTTGTCAAGTTAAGTTCCTCTCTGAGGAAATGCTGTGTTTGGGGTTCACAGCTCTCAACGTCCCCCTCAAATGATGGAGTTTAAATCCAGTTTTTCCTTTCATTGTATGATATTTTGCTAAATGAGTGTAAGTATAGAACAAATTTTCACACATCAAGGAGTACAAAGACTGATAGATCCGTTGTAACGTGAAAAGTTTGTTCTGTAAAAATTCTTGTCAACTGCACTCTGCATCGCCTTGTTTACATACTCATAACAAAAGTGCACAATGTTACTGAGACCTGATGTTGTACTTAATTATTCAACATTCACTTTTCTGACTTCACAACACTTAACTAACTACAAGCCATTTAGAATGACTAACACGTTTCTCTCAAAGTTTATTAAAGGTTCTTATTTACACATACTTATTTGTCAACACTTTCATGTACGAGCAAACGTTCAGCCTCGTGAATTTCAATAAGTAAAAGATTCCAAATTGATTTTGTGATTAGTAAAAGGACACATGTTGCTGGTCGTGGTAGTTGTGGTGGTGGAGGTAGTGGTATTGGTGCTGGTAGTATTAGTAGCAGTAGAAGTAGTAGTAGTACCAGTAGTAGTACCAGTCGTAGTACCAGTCGTAGTAATAGTAGTAGAAGAGGTAGAGGTAACTCTTGGTTACTGTGTAATGTTAATTTTTTAAAGGGAACTCGTCCTATTATTAAAGATGACTCAAGTTATTTTCGATTTAATCGTCATTTGAAACACTATTAAACAGAATGAAGTCAGCTTCATCATCTCTGAAATATTAGCAGGAGTTCTCCTTAGAACATTTGACTCCATCACATAGCAACGAAGACTTACACCTGCTATTACTACTGTTACTATTAGTACTACTAACACCACCACCAATACCATGGACCTGCTATTGCCTTTTCACATTATTTTGTTACATATACTGTAAATAACCTCTGTGTCCTTCAGTTATTTGTATAAATTTAACAAAGCAATAATACGTCTGCTTAGTTGCACATGTGTCCTTTTACCTAACATTCTCGGTATTCTACCAACATTATTACAGAATTAATGATTTGTCCTCCATTCTGCACGTAGAAATTAAACAAAATATCCAACATGGATAAACTAGACTAAGAAACCGTGCCATAAATGGTACTCAGAAGCTGCTCTACAAATTATAAATATGCTGTTTACTTTCCCTGTATAAACTTAGGTGCTAAGCTCAATAACTTCAGTTTTATACTGCACATTCTCAACCCCTTAATGTCTAATATGGATTATGCTGTTAACTTTTACTAGAAATCAGTGTAAAATTAGAACAAATGATTGATCTGTAAACAAGAATTCTTGATGGTCCGTGTGGCTACGCACTGAACCTTGATGGTCCGTGTGGCTACGCAACTGAACCTTGATGGTCCGTGTGGCTACGCACTGAACCTTGATGGTCCGTGTGGCTACGCACTAAACCTTGATGGTCCGTGTGGCTACGCACTAAACCTTGATGGTCCGTGTGGCTACGCACTAAACCTTGATGGTCCGTGTGGCTACGCACTGAACCTTGATGGTCCGTGTGGCTACGCACTGAACCTTGATGGTCCGTGTGGCTACGCACTGAACCTTCACTTGTATGCCGCAATACACTTTCAGTTGCAGTTCACTCTTACACCTACAATATGTTATTGTGTATTATTTTGATGGTACCTAAAACTGTAGTTCACTACTTACCTGTGTAAGTCACCTGTTGCTTTACTTACACATTCACCTCAACATCACCTCACATTATCATGTAGTTTATCTGTGAACCTTATTATAACTTTGGTCATGCCACACACAACATCCTGAGGGTCATGCCACCTTCCACATCCTGGAGGTTATGCCACTCACAACATCCTTGAGGTCAAGCCACTCACAGCATCCAGGAGGTCATGCCACTCACACCATCCTTGAGGTCATGCCACTCACACCATCCTTGAGGTCATGCCACTCACACCATCCTTGAGGTCATGCCACTCACACCATCCTTGAGGTCATGCCACTCACACCATCCTTGAGGTCATGCCACTCCTCAAATACTTAAGTGGTAAAGATATTCTTCCTCTGCTACTTTACACCAGAATCTCTAAGATTTTCGTTTGTGACAAAATGAATCAATTCACTGT
>NW_027197141.1:0-68143 GCF_038502225.1 Cherax quadricarinatus | reverse complement strand
CAAGCAGTGAGAACAAGCAAGCAACCACTAAAATACAAGCAGTGTGAACAAGCAAGCAACCACTACAATACAAGCAGTGGGAACAGGCAAGCAACCACTACAATACAAGCAGTGAGAACAAGCAAGCAACCACTACAATACAAGCAGAGGGAACAAGCAAGCAACCACTACAATACAAGCAGTGGGAACAAGCAAGCAACCACTACAATACAAGCAGTGTGAACAAGCAAGCAACCACTACAATACAAGCAGTGTGAACAAGCAAGCAACCACTACAATACAAGCAGTGTGAACAAGAAAGCAACCACTACAATACAAGCAGTGGGAACAAGCAAGCAACCACTACAATACAAGCAGTGCAGTGAACAAGCAAGCAACCAATACTACAATAACAAGCAGTGGGAAAAAGCAAGCAACAACTACAATACAAGCAGATAGAACAAGAAAGCAACGACTACAATGAAAGCAGCGGGAACAAGCAAGCAACCACTACAATACAAGCAGTGGGAACAAGCAAGCAACCACGACGATACAAGCAGTGGGAACAAGCAAGCAACAAGCAAGCAACCACTACAATACAAGCAGTGGGAACAAGCAAGCAACCACTACAATACAAGCAGTGGGACCAAGCAAGCAACCTACAATACAAGCTAACAATACAATACAAGTGTGAACAAGCAAGCAACCACTACAATACAAGCAGTGGGAACAAGCAAGCAGTGGGAACAAGCAAGCAACAACTACAATACAAGCAGTAAGAACAAGCAAGCAACCACTACAATACAAGCAGTGGGAACAAGCAAGCAACAACTACAATACAAGCAGATAGAACAAGAAAGCAACGACTACAATGAAAGCAGCGGGAACAAGCAAGCAACCACTACAATACAAGCAGTGTGAACAAGCAAGCAACCACTACAATACAAGCAGTGAGAACAAGCAAGCAACCACTACAATACAAGCAGTGTGAACAAGCAAGCAACCACTACAATACAAGCAGTGAGAACAAGCAAGCAACCACTACAATACAAGCAGTGTGAACAAGCAAGCAACCACCACAATACAAGCAGTGTGAAGAAGAAAGCAACCACTACAATGCAAGCAGTGGGAACAAGCAAGCAACCACTACAATACAAGCAGTGGGAACAAGCAAGCAACCACAAAAATACAAGCAGTGTGGACAAGCAAGCAACCACTACAATACAAACAGTGAGGACAAGGCAAGCAACCACTACAATAGAAGCAGAGGGAACAAACAAGCAACCACTACAATACAAGCAGAGGGAACAAGCAATCAACCACTACAATACAAGCACTGGGAAAAAGAAAGCAACCACTTTAAAATACAAGCAGTGAGAACAAGCAGTGGGAACAAGCAAGAAACTACAATACAAGCAGTACAAGCAAGCAACCACTACAATACAAGCAGTAGTACAATAAAGCAGTGGAACAAGCAAGCAACCACTACAATACAAGTGGAAACAGAGCAAAAAAGCAAGCAACAACACTACAATACAAGCAGTGTAAACAAGCAAGCAAACACTACAATAAAAGCAGTGGGAACAAGCAAGCAACCACTACAATACAAGCAGTGGGAACAAGCAAGCAACCACTACAATACAAGTAGTGTGAACAAGCAAACAACCACTACAATACAAGCAGTGGGAACAAGCAAGAAGCCACTACAATACAAGCAGTAGGAACAAGGAAGCAACCTCTACAATACAAGCAGTGGGAAAAAGCAAGAAGCCACTACAATACAAGCAGTGGGAACAAGCAAGCAACCACTACAATACAAGCAGTGGGAACAAACAACGATCCGCTGCAATACAAGCAGAGGGAACGAGCAAGCAACCACTATAATACAAGCAGTGTGAACAAGCAAGCAAACACTACAATACAAGCAGTGGGAACAGGCAAGCAACCACTACAATACAAGCAGTGAGAACAAGCAAGCAACCACTACAATACAAGCAGTGTGAACAAGGTGGGAAAACAACAATACAAGCAAACGCCACATACAATAACAAGCAGTGCAGTGAGAACAAGCAAGCAACCACTACAATAGAATCAGTGGGAACAAGCAATCAACCACTACAATACAAGCAGTGGGAAAAAGCAAAAAGCCACTACAATACAAGCAGTGTGAACAAGCAAGCAAACACTACAATACAAGCAGTGGGAACAGGCAAGCAACCACTACAATACAAGCAGTGAGAACAAGCAAGCAACCACTACAATACAAGCAGTGTGAACAAGCAAGGAAACACTACAATACAAGCAGTGAGAACAAGCAAGCAACCACTACAACACAATCAGTGTGAACAAGCAAGCAACCACTACAATACAAGCAGTGGGAAAAAGCAAGCAACAACTACAATACAAGCAGATAGAACAAGAAAGCAACGACTACAATGAAAGCAGCGGGAACAAGCAAGCAACCACTAAAATACAAGTAGTGGGAACAGGAAAGCAACCACGACGATACAAGCAGTGAGAACAAGCAAGCAACCACTACAATACAAGCAGTGTGAACAAGCAAGCAAACACTACAATACAAGTAGTGGGAACAGGAAAGCAACCACGACGATACAAGCAGTGAGAACAAGCAAGCAACCACTACAATACAAGCAGTGTGAACAAGCAAGCAAACACTACAATACAAGCAGTGGGAACAGGCAAGCAACCACTACAATACAAGCAGTGTGAACAAGCAAGTAAACACTACAACACAAGCAGTGAGAACAAGCAAGCAACCACTGAACAAGCAAGCAACCACTACATTACAAGCAGTGTGAACAAGCAAGCAACCACTACAATACAAGCAGTGAGAAAAAGCAAGCAACCACTACAATACAAGCAGTGTGAACAAGCAAGGAAACACTACAATACAAGCAGTAAGAACAAGCAAGCAACTGCTACAATAAAAGCAGTGTGAACAAGCAAGCAACCACTACAATACAAGCAGTGTGAACAAGCAAGCAACCACCACAATACAAGCAGTGTGAAGAAGCAAGCAACAACTACAATACAAGCTGAGGGAACAAGAAAGCAACCACTACAATGCAAGCAGTGGGAACAAGCAAGCAACCACTAAAATACAAGCAGTTTGAACAAGCAAGCAATCACTACAATACAAGCAGTGAGGACAAGGCAAGCAACCACTACAATAGAAGCAGTGGGAACAAACAAGCAACCACTACAATACAAGCAGTGGGAACAAGCAAGCAACCACTAAAATACAAGCAGTGGGAACAAGCAAGCAACCACTACAATACAAGCAGAGGGAACAAGCAAGCAACCACTACAATACAAGCAGTGGGAACAAGCAAGCAACCACTACCATACAGGTATTTTGAACAAGCAAGCAACCACTACAATACAAGCAGTTGGAGCAAGCAAGCAACCACTACAATACAAGCAGTTGGAACAAGCAAGCAACCACTACAATACAAGCAGTGAGACCAAGGCAAGCAACCACTACAACACAAGCAGTGGGAACAAGCAAGTAACCGCTACAATACAAGCAGTGGGAACAAACAAGGAGCCACTACAATACAAGCAGAGGGAACGAGCAAGCAACCACTACAATACATGCAGTGGGAACAGGCAACCAACCACAACAATACAAGCAATGGGAATAAGCATGCAACCACTAAAATACAATCAGTGTGAAAAAGCAAGCAATAACTACAATACAAGCAGTGAGGACAAGGCAAGCAACCACTACAATAGAAGCAGTGGGAACAAGCAAGCAACCACTACAATACAAGCAGAGGGAACAAGCAAGCAACCACTACAATACAAGCAGTGGGAACAAGAAAGCAACCACTTTAATGCAAGAAGTGGGAACAAGCAAGCAACCACCACCATACAAGTAGTGTGAACAAGCAAACAACCACTACAATACAAGCAGTGGGAACAAGCAAGAAGCCACTACAATACAAGCAGTGGGAACAAACAACCAACAAACTACAATACAACCAGTGGGAACAAGCAAGCAACCACCACAATACAAGCAGTGTGAAGAAGCAAGCAACCACTACAATACAAGCAGTTGGAACAAGCAAGCAACCACTAAAATACGAGCAGTGTGAAAAAGCAAGCAATCACTACAATACAAGCAGTGAGGACAAGGCAAGCATCCACTAAAGCAGTGTGAACAAGCAAGCAATCACTACAATACAAGCAGTGAGGACAAGGCAAGCAATCACTACAATACAAGCAGTGAGGACAAGGCAAGCAACCACTACAATAGAAGCAGTGGGAACAAACAAGCAACCACTACAATGCAAGCAGTGGGAACAAGCAATCAACCACTGCAAAAAAGCAGTGGAAAAAGCAAGAAGCTGCTACAATACAAGCAGTGGAAACAAGTAAGCAACGACTACAATACAAGCAGTGGAAACAAACAAGGAGCCACTACAATACAAGCAGAGGGAACGAGCAAGCAACCACTACAATCCAAGCAGTGGGAACAGGCAAGCAACCACTACAATGCAAGCAGTTGGAACAAGCAAGCAACCACTAAAATTCAAGCAGTGTGAACAAGCAAGCAACCTACTGACAATACAAGCTACAATATGTGATAACAAGCAAGCAACCACTACAATAAAAGCACTGTAACAAGCAAGCAATAACTACAATACAAAGAGTGAGGACAAGGCAAGCAACCACTACAAAAGAAGCAGAGGGAACAAGCAAGCAACCACTACAATACAAGCAGTGGGAACAAGCAAGCAACCACTACAATACAAGCAGTGGGAACAAGCAAGCAACCACTACCATACAAGCAGTGGGAACAGGCAAGCAACCACTACAATACAAGCAGTGGGAACAAGCATCAACCAACCACTACAATACAAGCAGTGGGAACAAGCAAGAAGCCACTACAATACAAGCAGTGGGAACAAGGAAGCAACCTCTACAATACAAGCAGTGGGAAAAAGCTAGCAACCGCTACAATACAAGCAGTGGAAACAAGCAAGCAACGACTACAATACAAGCAATGGGAACAAACAAGAAAACACTACAATATAAGCAGTTGGAACAGGCAAGAAACCACTACAATACAAGCAGTGAGAGTAAGCAAGCAACCACTTAAATACAAGCAATGTGAACAAGCAAGCAATCACTACAATACAAGCAGTGAGGACAAGGCAAGCAACCACTAAAATAGAAGTAGTGGGAACAAGCAAGCAACCACTACAATACAAGCAGAGGGAACAAGAAAGCAACCACTTTAATGCAAGCAGTGGGAACAAGCAATCAACCACTACAATACAAGCAGTGGAAAAAGCAAGCAACTGCTACAATACAAGCAGTGGAAACAAGCAAGCAACGACTACAATACAAGCAGTGGGAAAAAACAAGGAGCCACTACAATACAAGCAGAGGGAACGAGCAAGCAACCACTACAATCCAAGCAGTGGGAACAGGCAAGCAACCACTGAAATACAAGCAGTGAGAACAAGCAAGCAACCACTACAATACAAGCAGTGTGAACAAGCAAGCAACCAATACGATACAAGAAGTGTGAACAAGCAAGCAACCACCACAATACAAGCAGTGAGAACAAGCAAGCAACCACTACAATAAAAGCAGTGTGAACAAGCAAGCAACCACTAAAATACAAGAAGTGAGAACAAGCAAGCAACCACCACAATACAAGCAGTGTGAAGAAGCAAGCAACCACTACAATACAAGCAGTGGGAACAAGCAAGCAACCACTACAATACAAGCAGTGGGAACAAGCAAGCAACCACTACAATAAAAGCAGTGTGAAGAAGCAAGCAACCACCACAATACAAGCAGTGTGAAGAAGCAAGCAACCACTACAATACAAGCAGTGGGAACAGGCAAGCAACCACTACAATACAAGCAGTGAGAACAAGCAAGCAACCACTACAATACAAACAGTGAGGACAAGGCAAGCAACCACTACAATAGAAGCAGAGGGAACAAAGATGCAACCACTACAATACAAGCAGAGGGAAAAAGCAATCAACCACTACAGTACAAGCACTGGGAACAAGAAAGCAACCACTTTAATACAAGCAGTGGGAACAAGCAACCAACAAACTACAATACAAGCAGTGGGAACAAGCAAGCAATCTCTGTCATACAAGTAGTGTGAACAAGCAATCAACCACTACAATACAAGCAGTGGGAACAAGGAAGCAACCACTACAATACAAGCAGTATGAAAAAGCAAGCAGCCGCTACAATACAAGCAGTGGGACAAGCACTACAATACAAGCAGTGGGAACAAGGAAGCAACCACTACAATACAAGCAGTATGAAAAAGCAAGCAGCCGCTACAATACAAGCAGTGGAAACAAGCAAGCAACGATTACAATACAAGCAGTGGGAACAAGCAAGGAGCCACTACAATACAAGCAGAGGGAACGAGCAAGCAACCACTACGATACAAGCACTGGGAACAGGCAACCAACCACAACAATACAAGCAGTGGGAACAAGCAAGCAACCACTAAAATACAAGCATTGTGAAAAAGCAAGCAATCACTGCAATACAAGCTGTGATGACAAGGCAAGCATCCACTACAATAGAAGCAGTGGGAACAAGCAAGCAACCACTACAATACAAGCAGAGGGAACAAGCAAGCAACCACTACAATACAAGCAGTGGGAACAAGAAAGCAACCACTTTAATGCTAGCAGGGGGAACAAGCAAGCAACCACTACCATACAAGTAGTGTGAACAAGGAAGCAACCACTGCAACACAAGCAGTGGAAACAAGCAAGAAGCCACTACAATACAAGCAGTGGGAACAAGCAAGCAACTTCTACAATACAAGCAGTGAGAAAAAGCAAGCAACCACTACACTACAAGCAGTGGAAACAAGCAAGCAACGACTACAATACAAGCAGTGGGAGCAAACAAGGAGCCACTACAATACAAGCAGTGAGAGCAAGCAAGCAACCACTTCAATACAAGCAGTGTGAACAAGCAAGCAACCACCACAATACTAGCAGTGTGAAGAAGCAAGCAATATTACAAAAAACGCGATTCTAAAAGCTTAGAGATCTCCAGTGAATAGTAGAAAGGACTGCCCTTCTAGAATCCTGCCTGTTACTGGGTTTTCGTAAAAATTTGTCGGTATCCTTGTCCAATTATCCATTAGAATTCAGTATGATTCAATAGTGCTTCAGGATTACAACTGGTAGGCTTCTAACTAGAGAAATTAAAATTAAATAAATTTATTAAGTATGGTCTAGAGGTATATCATATTAAATTAAATTAATCAATTCAAACAAATTAATAATAATCACTTCTCTCGTATACAATAGTATTGTGCTGAAAGCACATATCACATTTATAATTCTTAAGTACCGTCTGGTACATTAACATTTAATAAGATATTTCAAATATGTACAAGCAAGTTTGTGTGTATGTGTGTAAGTGCTCTAAGTAGTTCGCTATGTCTCACGACTCGACTAGACTTAAACAAGTGACTGACAAAGTCCTCAAATAAACTAACTTCATGACCAACTGGCAGTCAGAACAGTCTGCTTGAACAACAAAAAGAATGCTAAGCCCAATAGCAATATAACAAGCAACTGCGACACAGAATCAGGAACAAGGAGATAATATAACGACAGCTAGCAGGGACCATCAGCAGATCCTCCACAAAAGTCACAAAACTCCCATAATACTAAATCTAAGTTCAGCATAAGAAAATCCCCGACTGTGATAATACACAGATACCAGTACAAGTTAGGTCAGAAGCTACAGCTCAGGACCTGAGTTGTTTAGAGTGTCTATGCGACACACAACCTCAGTACAATGTCGAAAATCACTAAGTCTATACAATGTTCTCTGAACAGAGTTCTACAGAACTAAAAAGAATAATGAGACAGACAATCTGTCCAATCACCAAGAGAGTCTAGACCAAACTGAATACTTCAGGCGAGGTGAGAACCCCCCCCCCTCGATCACGTGATAGCTCTGTGGATCGCTGCCCAGCAAGAAGCCGGCAGGGAAACGAGCAAAGAGCGATAATTACAGTAGTTAGACAATCAAGACTTGAACTGAGCACATAATATGTTGCATCCTACCTAACCAAAGGAAGCTAAGTCAAATAACAATATAAAGCAAAACATTTACGATTTAGCTATTATCGCAAATACAAGCAATATAAAATTATATGAAAAGGTAATAATTATATATATATATATATATATATATATACATATATATATATATATATATATATATATATATATATATATATATATATATATATATATATATATATATATATATATTTTATTATCACACTGGCCGATTCCCACCATGGCAGGGTGGCCCGAAAAAGAAAAACTTTCATATACATACTTATTAATCATTGCATCCCATTCAGGGGTTGCAACACCCCCCCAACACGACAAACGGTCGCAATAGGAGTTGCATTAATGTCTTTCACATTATTACTGATTACTAATGATACTTTAATAACAATATAATATAAACATTTATCAGAGTCACTCTTGTGCCAAGCACTTCTATAATTTTACAGTGTGTCTATTTCACTAAGATATACCCCTAGTACTAGGGCAGTACACAGTATCGTATCTCCGCATACTCGTGGTTATGTACATCAGTGTAGAGACAGGATAGCGTAGACAAGGAGGGCACGTTGAGGCTCGATCATAGTAGTGTAGACAGCATAATAGTCTTGTGTTATAGACAGGAGACAGCATTCCACTCTTAAGTAGTGGTTGTGGAATGCTATGCAGTATGGACATCTGAGTACGAAACAGCTTAAGGTGTGTAGTGAAGGGGGGGGTCTGCGGCAGGACAGTCTTCTGCCAAGCAGTAACATCGCCCACACGACACTACCCACTCATCACTCAGCTTATGTCTCCTTCTCATACACATCACTACTGTGAATATATAAATATAATAATTAGACATGAGTATATATAGTTAATATGGGCTGGAGGGATTAAGTTACTAAACTGAATTTGACATAGCAAGTAACAAAAGGTATTTGGGCATTAAAATCACGTTAATTTAAAATGGGGAAGTGCCCAAATACACGTCAAAATGTTCATAGGACACCACAAGAGCTAGAGCCTCTTTCTCAATAGTGGCATAATTTTTCTGGTGTCATTTAAGCTTAGATGAATAGTAACATATAGGATGGAGAATATCAGTGGATGTTGACTGTTGGAGCAGCACAACACCCACTGCATAGCCACTCGCATCTATATGTAAAAAGAAAGAAAGATTGAAATTAGGAGTCAGCAAAGGAGCAGATGCTTCAACCTTTTGAACGAGTCTGAACAATGTCTAGTCCAGATGAACTGAACTTTGCTACTAGTGAACTCAGTGAGATGTGTAGGTGGAGGTGTGTGTGCTGGCTTGCCTGTCACTTGACACACGTGGCAACGTCGCACATGATCAGCTACTGTTTCTTTCATCTTTAGCCAAGTAAAATGTTTTGCCAGTTTACCGAGTGTCTTCTTGACACCCAAATGTCCTCTTATGGGACTATTGTGAGCAAAATCAATGGCTTGTTCACGAAATGTAACTGGTAACACTACGAGATGCTTCACTGTGGTCGAAACACTATCAGCTGACAACTTACATGTATTTTTCTCCATCAGTACACCATTACTATAATAGTAACAATTATCGAGCCATTCGTCTCTCGACCACTGGGAAGAGAGGACGCTTCTTGAGTCTCCCTACACGCCACCTGGTGGTGACTGCTTGACTTAGGCACCAACATGGCGGATCATATCAGCCGGAGAGTGAATACTGTCTGTATTGAATTAGTTCGAGAACGTTAAGCAGTGCGACAATGCATGTACTGTTATCGGCCATAATTAGGGACGTCTACGGGATACCGAATGATGAATTGTATGGTGTTGCCCTAAATTCAAATTCAAATTCAAATTCAAATTTTATTCTCAATAAAGATTACAATGTTGAATTTACAGAATTTGGTTGTTGTGTGGTTTACATGTAGTTAAATAATGATTACAGAGTGTACCACTAGAACGCCTAGCATGGCTAGGCATTTCGGGCAGACTTAGTTTAATTCTTTATTTTAAAATATTACAAATTATGAGGTAAGTTGGTATTATGGCTAAGTGACTAAATACTAGTTTGTGAGTTTAGCAATGTGAATGCTTTTGTTTTGGCACAGTACATAGTTTCAGTATTGGAGTATCATAGGATTCATTATTTTAAGATTGAGATTAATATTTCTGTTTATGGTCAGTGACTGTAAGTGTGAACCACCAGGTGGTATTCGTGTAGTTAGTTGATGGGGTGTATCAGGGAGATAAGATGTTTTCTAATGGTAGTTTTAAAGGTGATGAATGTGTCTGCAGTTCTAGAGTTCTCAGGTAGGGTGTTCCAGATTTTAGGGCCTTTGACATACATTGGAATGACATGACAAGTGTTTTTGTGAAGCTTACAAGAGCCGGCTTTTATACCAGGATTGTGGATGAATTTCAGGAAAGGAGGATGAGTGTGAACTCAACAGTAGAGGTATGTCTACATGATGTTTCAAAATATTACACGTGGGTAAAGGTGCGTAATGTACCCTTTGAGGCAACGTCGTATGGCATTCAGGAAGCCTTCAGCAATTATGGAACTGTTCATACGGCTAGTATGGGGGTGTGGAGGGACGGGCTATTTGAAGGGCTGCCCGAGGGGTCCTGCACCCTGAAGATGTCATTTAGGCGGCCAATACCCTCGTATGTTACGCTGACAAGCTATAGAACCCAGGTATTTGTCCACTATGTGGGGCAGAGGAAAACTTGCCGATTATGTGATTCTTACCAGCATATGGCGGCACAGTGTCCTCGAAGGCAAGCTCCTAGGATGGCGTTATCATGGATGGTAGAACAGCAACCGTGCACCGTGGATGTGGAGTTGGGGGTTGCGGATGGACAGAAGACGAATCTCTGGAGTGAGGAGGTGGACAAGGTGGAAGAGGTGATGGGGACATGTGTTACCCTCCCGGAGGTGACAGGGGAGAGGCTCCCATAACCTGAGGGAAGGGTGGACGTGGAAGAGTCTACCCAGGAAAGGATGTTGGAAGCAGTGCTGCAGGAGTTCTTGGATGAGCCGCAGGCCGGGGAGGACGGACCCGAGAAGTTAAGTGAGGTGCAGCTGATGAATCAGCAGCAGGGACAGGTGGAGGGTTCACGGAATGACAGAGAGGAGAGGGAAGTGGTGGTGGAAGTCCATCAGGAAGACTCACAGGAGGTAGATATGTGTGTGAGTGAGAGCTCACGAAACGGACTGCGGGTGCCTTGGACCTCGATGAGGTTTTAACACATGGGCAGAGACCTGGGAAGAAGTCATGGGTAGCTGTGGGGGAGAAGGCAAGCAGGGGAGGGGGTGTACCGGGGAAGCTCATAGGTGGAGGGCAAGGAGGGGTTGGTGGACAGGTTAGGAAAAATGATAAAAATGAAACAGGTACCATGAAAGGTGAATTGAGTAAGATACAGCGGCATAGGGGTAAGCCGTCTTTTCTGGGAAGTTCAAGTGTGTCACAATAAATGTAAATGGTCTTAAATCTGAGGTAAAAAGGGTTTGGTTAGTATGGTTTTTACGATGGTTTGATGTAGATGTATGCTTTTTGCAGGAGCATAACCATAGGTTGGGGAGTGAATTGTATTTGCGGGGTTATAACCTATTTATCAGTAATGCTTTGCAATTAAAAGGAGGGGTGGCAATGGCTGTAAAGGAGACCAGCCCATTGCGTGTCATGCGTTGGGAGGAGGGGGGAGGGGGAGGGTCGTAAGGGTAGATGGGCACTGGGGGGTGGGGAGAGTATGTTTCATTGGTGTTTATATGCCGGCATGCAACAATGTCAGAGTGAAAGTTGATTTTGTTCGTGATGTTTTGATGTATTATTTGCGGGGTTTACCTTCCATAACTGTACTTGGGGGTGATTGGAACTGTGTGATTAGGTATGGGGATGTCTCACCGAGGGGGGCGGGATGTGTCTTGGGTGCTCTAAGGGATGTGTTAAGGGATGTAGGAGTTGTAGATGTGGTGGGGAGGGGGGGTATGGGGTGGAGCACACGTTCATTCATTGGAATTATGAGGCGAGGTTAGATAGGATATATGTGATGCAGGGGATTGGTGTGGAGAGAGTGAGGGCTTTCGATGTCGGTTTTTCGGATCACAGGGAGGTGATAGCTGATCTGCGGTTGGATGGTATGGTACGCTTATATGCAGTGTATTGGAAATTGAATGTGAGGCTTCTGCAGGATAGGATGAAGGCTCTTCCTTTGAGGAATGGTGGAGACATTTCTTGGATGGTAGGGATGGTGAGATGGATTTGCATGACTGGTGGGAGATGCGGGCTATGACAGGAATCGCAGAGTTTTTCAGGATACGTGGAAGGGAACAGGCACGATGGAGATATGGTTTGCAAAACTACCTGGAGGGACAGCTGAATGCTGTTTACGACGGAGGGGGGGTGGTTACCGAAGGTATGCGAGGGGATGTGGATAGTTTAAGGAGTAGGATTGAAGAGTTACATAATGAAAGGTTTAATGCGATTAGAGTTAGGGCAGGGTTAGAGGAGGTATTAAAGGGTGATCGACCATCAGGTTATGTCCTGAGAAAATTTAGGGAAAGGCAGATGGTGACTACCATAGCGCATCTAAGGGTCGCTGATAGGAGGGGGGGGTTATGTGGTGGGTCAAGACCTTACAGATACGGATGACATTAGCGTTTATGCTGATTATTGGTTTAGGGAGAAATGGAGGAGGAACAAGGAAGTTGCCAGTGAGGAAGTATTTGGGGTTATGCAGAATACTATTGTATTGGGACAACAGGAACAGGAAATGCTGGAGAGTAGTATTAGACAGGAGGAGGTGGGGGAGGCGGTTTACGGGATGAGTCAGGGTAAGACGCTGGGCATTGATAGAATACCGAATGATTTCTATAGAGTTTATTGGGAATGCATTAGGTATGGTTTAGTGGAGGTCTTGAATTATATGTGGAGCAGTGGGAGGATGGGGAAGACACAGAAAACCAGGATCGTTGTGTTGGTGCCGAAGAAGAAGGAAGGGAAAGAACTGAGTGATTATAGAGCGATATCCTTAATGTGTGCAGATTATAAAATTTATGCTAAAATTCTGGGCAATAGACTGAAGAAGGTTCTAGGATCAGTGATACATGGGAGACAGTTTGGCATCCCGAGAAGAAGTATGAGGGACGGGCATAGTCACATAAGGGATTTTATTGAGAGCTGCACCGGAGGGGGATACTCGGTTTAGATTGGGCTAATGCATATGATTGTGTGAATAGGGATTTCTTAAAAGTTTGTTTGGAAAAGTTGGGTTTGGGGGGGAGGGTGGTGAGATGGGTGCAAACCTTGTATGAGGGAGCGGTTATTAGGGTACAGGTTAATGGTAAGTTGGGGGACCCAGTACTGATGGAGAGAGGTTTGAGGTAAGGTTGTCCACTCTCAGTTATTGTTTGCCTGCGTACAGAATCCATTTTATGGGCTAGTGGATGAGGTGATGAGTGGACAGGGGATAATGGGGAGTGGGCAGGGGGGTATTGTTGGGTTTGTAGATGGTACTACAGTTCTAGTAATGCATGAGGAAGATCTAAGGAAAGTTGGTGGAGTCATTCAGATATTTGGGACGCTACGGGTATGAGAGTTAATTTAATGAAGTCGAGACTATTAGAGGTGGAGGATTGGATAGGCGGGAGCTTGGGGGAGGGGTTGGGATGGTCAGTAGTGGACAGAATTAGGGTTTGTGGAGTATGGTACATGGCGGAAGTGCAGGATAGTAGGAAGATAAATTCGGAATTAGTTACGAGCAGGGTTTTGGGTAGGCTTGGGGGCTAGAGACGTAACATTACAGCAGAGAGTTTTAGTGGTCAACTCTCTGGTTTACGGTAAGGTGTGGGGAGTGGCTGAGGCGTTCCCTTTAAGTGCACAGGATATTGCGGAAATCCAGAGGAAGGTTCTTAGGTATGTGTGGGGGTTAGGGAGGGCATGGTTGCGCAAGGACGTGGTGATAACGGATGTGAGACATGGGGGTCTTGGCCTGATGGCATTGGGTCATAGAGTAATGGCTTTATATATTAAACAAAGATATATCCGGACTGGGGGGAACCGTGGAGTCAGGGTAGGTAGGGTAATGGAGGATGCACGAAGATGGTGGTGTGGAAGGGATTTGAGGTATTGTGAAGACATGTTGAGGGTTTTATTGAATGTAGAACAGGTGACCAAATTAAAGGTCAAACGGATGGTGGGTGCTGTGATGGGTACGGGTGTCTTACAGGGGCTTGCTGTATATCCAACATATGACTGGATGAGCATATGGAGGAAGTTTGGCTTGCTTAGAATACCAGCGGGAGTACGGGAGTTAGTATATCGTTTTCTAATGGGAATTTTGGCCTCTAGGGATGTGTTGTGTAAAATGAGTCTTGTAAGAGAGGCCTCATGCTTGCACTGTGGAGGCACCGAAACGGCTTTTCATGCGGTATTTTTTTGTCCCTCTTTGGAGGGGTTGAGGTTATGGATGGTGAGCGTTATCAGACTTTTGGGAAGGGGGAAATGGCCATTCCTAAGGGCTTTAATGTTGGATGTAACTGGGGTGCCGGGTGATGTGGGTAGGGCTTTAATGTATGTCTTGACGGATTATTTACATGTATCTTGGGGAATGAGGGAGGTTTGGGGAGAGTTGAGAATAAAAGCGTTAGCAGCGAGATTTTATAGAACGATGTGTAGGAATAGGCAAGTCTATGGGGGGCGATGGGTAATTTCTTTTCGGAGGGTTACCGGAATCTCACTGTGGGGGGCATCCTCCTCATGAACCCAGGGGGCAGGCAAAGGGTTGGTCTCCTACAGGGGGATGCATGAGGGTAGGTCGGTTTAGGCTCCTTGGTTGTGTGGATGGTGGGAGGGCTATGAATGGAGTGGGAAGGAGATGCATGATAAATTTGGAAACCTATGGTTATGTTCACTGCATACAGGATAATCTTTAAACCATGATAATTAAATCTTGGGATCTCTGGTTTAGCGCAGAATGATCTTAATTTTGCACCTAAGTTAAACTTGATCGTTGTTCAACTTATGTTTGTGAGGTGCTGTGACCCTGCATAGTTGCTTTGTGGTAGAAAATTTCTGCTTTTCGGTATAAAAGTTAGTGTTTGGTTAACAACAGGAATCCGGTGTTAACTACAGTTTTGGGTTGCATTTAACCCAGGTACATTTCATTGCTGTCAACAAAATCTGAGTTGTTACTTAGGTTAGCTGTGTTTATTCATGAATTCATGATCTTTGTAGTGTCAGGCTTCGTCAATTTTATGATCACATAAATGGCATCTTTCTCTAGTGTACCTAACCATGTATATGTGTGCATTGTAATGACATATGAATATTATGATGAATTGTGAGGTATTGGTTAGGAGTGAGCAATTTTATTGTGCAATGTCCATAATGGGGATTGAGTAAGATTTGTCAACTGGTTTTGTTCTTTAGTGTTATTGCTGAAAAAATAAGGACGGAACACGTATGAACCTGTATGTCAATATTTTAAATATGTGACTATTGTATGTGCATGATGAATTTTTATTCTCATGATAATGTTCAGTATTATATCATTGTATTCTGTACTGGTAATGGTATTGATGTCCTACGTGGGACCCAAGGACATGTACACTTGCTGACATATTAATGTACATTGTTTTTGATGGACATACAGTATAAGCCTGTGTAACCCTGTAATTAGGATAGGTGGTGAGAGATAAAAGAAAAAAGGGGGAGGGGAGTAGCATGTGCCTGCACGAAGTTGTAAGTGCGGTGAGTCTCTCGGCAATGAGATTATAATTATATGAAAGATTAGGAGCTAATTAATTATTTTTTATTTTATCTTTCAGACTGTTTAAAAAAAAAAAAGTTTTGTAGAGGTTTTTTGTTAGTCATGCGGATGTTGTAGCACTTATATATGTCTTCATATTTTGTGATTTGAGTCACTCGTGTATGATATACAAGTATATTGTATACCGAGGGGTTTTAAATACAAAAATTCAGGGATGAATAGCTGCAGAATGTTTTGGTGTATTAAATGCTAATATTACAATATAAATTGAAAGGCCAAAGCATTAGTGCACATAGAAAGTTTTGTATATACAGTCATATGAGTTAAGGGCACGTAAGTAGGGTAGGATAGTAATTTTTGATGTATGGTATTTGTTAATTATAATTACAATTATAATGAATTTTTGTTTTCTTTGTAAATGTTTCATGCTTTGTGATCACGTCAATTATGTGATATACATGTCTACTGTTACTGTGTTTTTAAGTAAAATAAAAAAAAAATTATCGAGATCCTTTGCTTCACTCTCAGTAACTGCTATATCTCTCAGTCTTTCCAGTGACTGATCAACAAACTGATCCTTGATTAAATCATCATGAGTAAGAAATTTAACATCAGTTGTGTCCTGACTAGGTTGATGACCAGGGGGAGTTGGTGTTAATGATCCGGGGCGCAGAGCGTTACTAAACAACATATTCAAGCCCAAATCATTGTCATTCGTCTCTCAACCTGCAGGCTGAGAGGACGCTTTCTGAGCCTGCTCCTGCTTACACCTGGTGGCGAACCGTGTACTACAGTACGCAAGATGGAGGATCGTCAGGGTAGAAGAGTAAACACTGTCTGTGTTGAATTCATTCGTGGCTCTCTCAGTGGTGCAGCGATGCATGTCTTGTTGCCTACCATTATTCGCGACGTCTACGGCATCCCCACTGAGGAATTATATTGTGTGGCTCTCAATGGGATGTCGAGGTTTTTTGTAAAATTCGCAAATGCCGGCTTTTACTCCAAGATTGTGGAAGCTTTTCAAGAGAGGAAAATGGCGGTGAATTCAGCCGTAGAGGTATGCCTGCATGACGTCTCCACATACGTCACCTGGGTCAAAGTAAGGAACGTGCCTTTCGAGGCGGAGGAGTATGTTATTCGGAAAGTTTTTGGTAAATACGGCACGGTACATGCAGCGACCAAGGGAGTGTGGAGGGAGGGCCCATACGAGGGGCTCCCGGAAGGCTCCTGCACCCTCAAGATGACATTAAAACAGCCGATTCCATCTTACGTTCATCTAGAACACTACAGGACCCAAGTTTTTGTTCACTATGCAGGCCAACGTAAGATATGCAGGTTATGCAACTCGTATGACCATATGGCTGCTCAGTGTTCCAGATGCCTGGTTGTACGCATCCGGGAACCTTCTCCTGTGGTCCTACGAACCAAGGCCTTTGATCTGGAGATTGGTCCCTCGCCTGAACAAGGACCTAGGCTTTGGAGTGAGGAAGAACAACAAGAGGAGACGCGGTCTATGGCGTGTGCCACCCTGTCGGTGGACACTACAGACGTGCCCACGCCACCTGTGGGGCCTACGGAGCCTGTGGAGTTGTCACAGGAAAGTTTGCTGGAGAACGTGCTAAACGATCTATTGGATAGGGCAGAGCATAGCCCAGACGTTCCACCGGAGTGTCAAGAAGTGGCGAAGGATGATTCGCCAAATATGGGAGACCTGAACGTGACTACAATGACACGGTTGCATGAGGTGGTGGTGGAAGTCCACCAGGAGGCTTCGTCTGGTGAGGAGATGTGTGTGGATGGTGGTTCCCGCAAACGCACGGCAGGAGTGTCGGATATGGAGGAGGTCCTGACACCGGGACAGCGTCCAGGGAAGAAATTATGGTCGAAAGTGGCTGAGGCGCCTCTTGCAGATGGGGTTGTGGCAAGCGCCCAGCATATGGGTAGGGCACTGGGAGGTCAAAGGTCAAAGAAGGTCAGTGTAATGTACGTGTGGGAACGGGAAAGACCCACAAACATAGAGGAAAACCTCCTTTTGTGAATTCAAGTGTGTTACCATCAATGTAAATGGCCTGCGGGCAGAGTTTAAGTGTGTGTGGATGGAGTGGTTCTTGCGCAGGTATGCTGTGGACGTATGTTTCATACAAAAACACAATTATAAGTTTGGGCGAGAGTTACGGTTAAAAGGCTACCGAATGTATGTTAGCAGTTCTTTAAAATTAAAGGGTGGGGTAGCTATAGCGGTGAAGGAGTCCCCTTGGCGTGTCTTGAGATGGGAGGAGGGGGGAGGTGGGAGGGTGTTGAGGGTAGATTGGTACTGGGGTGAGGTGAGGGTTTGTTTTATTGGCGTTTACATGCCTGCGGAAAGCAAAACTAAAGTTAAAATAGAATTTGTGAGGGAGGCTTTAACGTTTTACACTCGGGGTTTGCCGTTCATTACTGTCATGGGTGGGGATTGGAATTGCGTTATCCGCCATGGCGATGTTGAGCCGAGGGGGGCGGGGTGCGTTTTACCTGTCTTACAGAATCTGCTGGGGGATGCAGGGGTTTATGATGTGGTGGGGCGGGGTGGGTGGGGGTTGGAGCATACGTTCGTTTGCAGGGGCTATGCGGCCTGTCTGGATAGACTTTATGTAACACAAGGAATTAGAGTTGGGCATGTACAGACATTTGATGAGGGGTTTTCAGATCACAGTGCAGTGCTAGCAGACTTGAACTGGGATGGAATGATCAGGGTTTATCCAGGTTATTAGAAACTGAACATGCAGCTATTGGAGGGGGAGGGGGATGGGTCCGCTTTTCAGGACTGGTAGAAGAATATCTGGGAAACGTGACGGGCAGGTGAATGTTTGTTGGAATGGTGGGAAACGCGTGCCAAACCCGGAATAGCGAGTTATTATAAGAAGCGGGGAAAAGAGGAGGCGAGGTGGAGGTATGGGCTGCAAAACTATCTGGAGGGGCAGCTAAATGATTACTATGTGGGGGGCGGGAGTAGTAGGTATGACGACATTGAACACCATCGTAGTCGACTTGCAGAAATTCACAATGAACGTTTCAATGCAGCTAGAGTCAGAGCAGATATAGAAGAAGTGCTATGGGGTGACAAACCTTTGGGTTGTGTCTTGCGCAAATTTCGGGTCAGACAACACGCGACGTCCCTCTTGCAATTGGAAGTATGCATGGGTTTGGGTGGTTACCTGCCGGGTCAAGTACTCCTCACCACGGACAGCATGAGTTTTTATGCTGATCTATGGTTTGGGGAAAAGCTACAGTGGGGAGTAGGGGGTGGGGTCCATGCGGGTGGCCTGGTGAGGAGGGATTTCAGAAAAGTTATAAGTGACAGGGATAGAACGGTACTAGAAGGTAGAATTCGAGTGGAGGAGGTAGAGGAGGCAATTTTTAGAATGAGTAAAGGAAAGGCACCAGGTATAGATGGCATTTCGAATGATTTTTATAGGGCACATTGGGGAAGTATTAAGCATTGTTTGGTTGATGTATTAAATTGCATGCTCACGGAGGGGTGGTTAGGTATGTCTCAAAGTACGGGGGTAGTTGTGTTGGTGCCCAAAAAGGGAGAGGGGAGGGGTCTGAGTGCATATAGAGCAATATCTCTTATGTGCTCGGACTATAAAATCTTTACAAAAGTTTTAGGAAACAGAATGAGGAAGGATATGGGGTCGGTTATTCACGAGGGACAGCTAGGCATACCAGGTAGGAGCAAGAGGGATGGACATGTACGTATTAGGGAGTTTTTGGAGGAATGTCAAGGGGGAGGTGTCCTCGGGCTTGACTGGCAAAATGCTTATGACTGTGTTGATAGGGATGTATTGAGGCTTATTTTATTGAAGCAGGGTTTTGGAGAGGGGATTGTAAGATGGGTTGATACCTTGTATGTCTCAGCTATGGTACGCTTACAGGTAAACGGTAAATTGGGGCAGCTGGTGCGTACGGAAAGGGGGTTTGAGGCAAGGGTGCCCCCTCTCCCAGCTGCTTTTTGCTTGTATGCAAAACCCCTTTTATGAGCTGGTGGATGGTGGTTTGAGGCGTGGAACGCTGAGCAGTGACCATGCAGCGTGTGTGGTCGGGTACGTAGATGTTACCATGATTTTGTTAAAAGGGGAGGAGGATTTGCAGATCGTGGGATGGATTGTTGAGTTTTTTGGGGCAGAGTCTGGCATGTGCGTCAATAAGGCAAAATCGAAATTATTGGAGGTGGGTACATGGGTGGGGGGACGTTGGGCGAAAGGTATGGGTGGTCAGTCGTGGTGCAACTTAGAATGTGTGGTATCGTGTACATGGCAGATGAGAGGGAGAGCCGAAGGGTAAACTCTGAATTGGTGGTTAACAAGGCTTTAGATCGACTTCGGGGGTTAAGAGCTGGGGATGTCTCGTTGCAACAGAGGACAGTAGTGGTTAATACACTTGTTTATAGTAAGGTATGGGATGTGGCTGAGGTGTACCCTTTAAGAGATATGGATATTCAGGAACTGCAGAGAAGGGTCTTACGTTATGTTTGGGGTTTCGGGAGAGCTTGGTTAAGTCAGGAGGTTGTCATGACCCATGTTCGTCGTGGGGGTTTAGGTCTCTTGGCTTTGGGGCCACGGGTGAAGGCCCCCTATGTAAAGCAGCGGTTCCTCAGGGCGGGCGGTGAGAAGGGCATCTGGGTGGGTCGGGTAATGATCGAAATGCGTAAATGGTGGAGCAACAGGGGATTAATC
Source organism: Cherax quadricarinatus (assembly GCF_038502225.1). Taxonomy (NCBI): domain Eukaryota; kingdom Metazoa; phylum Arthropoda; class Malacostraca; order Decapoda; family Parastacidae; genus Cherax; species Cherax quadricarinatus. The sequence goes on along the minus strand of NW_027197141.1, from coordinate 47,586 downwards.
GAGAGTGAGGACATGCTGCATTTGTTGTTAAAGTTGAGAAATGCGCAATGGATCCGGGTGGGGCAAATGGTCAGCATATGTTGTCGTGGGGAAATTGTACAGGGATTGTCTGTTTTTCCGCTGTATAATTGGGGGGAAATATGGGAAGGATTTTGTAAACTTAAGTTGGCACCAAGGGTTCGTGAACTGGTGTACAGATTTGTCATGGGGATTTTAGCATCAAAATCGGTCTTAAATAGGATTGGTTTGATAAGGGAGGCGGATTACTTGCGTTGCGGTCTCGAAGAAACAGTTTTTCATGCTGTCTATTTTTGTGATACCTTGGACAAAGTTCGTTCGTGGTTGGGGCGGGTTTTATATTTTCTTAGTGGGGGAAGTATTTCAACCTTACGTGCCTTAACATTGGACGTTAGCAGAGTATCAAGTGAGGTACGAAGAGCAATAATGTACGTGGTGGCTGATTTCCTCTATATCTCGTGGGGTATGCAGGAAACCGGGGGATCAGTTAGGATCAGGGCAATTGCGGCAGGTATCTACAGAACGTATTGCAGAAATAAACTCATATATGGTAGAAGTTGGGATAATAGTTTTCCTGCAAAGTATCGAAGTCTTACTGTTCAAAGGTTGCTGTAACTGGGGGTGGGGTAAGGCAACGGGGGGCTGGACTCCCCCCGTGGTAGCACCAAACGGTATGTTAGAGACTTCAGGGTAGAGGGCGGGTTTTAGGGAGTGACGTGTATGTATTATGAATGGTACCGTGCGTCTGTGTGTGTATGGTTGTGGCGTTGTGTGGCACTGAGATCTTGGATTAATCATAAAATGGTCATGCATTTTGATAATACAGATAAAAAGCAATATTTCAGTATATGTTCCAGCCTCTAACAAGACTGAATTGGTTTCCGACTGTGGCCGGGGTTTGGTGAAGTATGTTGGGTCTTTCCTGGAATTCCCGTTAGGTTTAGTTTAATCATTTGTAAGCGGATGTCACGCTGATATCACCGCTAAAAGTACAACGTTATACTGGCCTTTAAGGGGAATGTTCATAAGCAGAACTTTTGGTGATGATTGTAAACTTTTGATGAAGGGCAAAAAGTTTCATTTGCCTAAGATTGTTTTTGTATATGTAGTAGCGGTCACCGCTGTGAGGGGGGGAGGGGGTTGATGAGATGTATAATGTCCTATATTGTAATCTTTGGACATTCAAGTTCCTTGGGCAGCAGCTTTTGTGGGATATGTTGTTCCCTCACCCAGTGATATCACATGTATTTTTTTTTATCATTTATGGTGCATATAGTCAGTTGATGTTCAGTTAAGCACCTTTACTAATATCACTGTATACAAGCAAGGTATATTTTTTGTGGGTTTATAATTAGTTTGAGAAACTAAATATGGGGTTGGTCGGGGTATTATGTGTCTTAGTGTTTCCTCATATGTAATCATACATGTTAGATCTGTAAAAGTCTTATGTTAATTATTAAAGGCTTTTTGCATGTTTTTATTCCTTTTTCAATATATGCAAAACCAAAAATAAAGAACACCATGTTTCAATTTCAAGAGTCATGTAGGTTTCTGATAGTTATTTTATATAACCATAGTACCATTGAGTGTACAATGTATTAGTTTATATGATATTGTTTTTTATATAAAATTTTTATATAATCATAGTACCATTGAGTGTGCAATGCATTAGTTTATATGAAATTGTTTTTGTATATAAAATTTCATAAACAATATGAATAAGACTGTCAGGTTTTGGTTATATAGTTATTGTGGTTAAGATATGTTCCGGTAGTCCTCTGTTTAGTTATATGTTGTCGTCTTATATAAAGTTTTCGCGTTTTTTGTTTTAAATCATTTATGTATACCATCCATGTATACTGTGTTTTTTAAATAAAATATAAAAAAAAAGTTATGACTAGGGTGGGGTAATGTAATTGTGATAGTGTATATAGACAATGTTAAGGCATTTGTCAGTTGGTATGCAGATACTAACATGGTTTGGAAAAACAACTGTCTTAAAATAACATTATACTTCATGATTTTGTTAATTGGTAGAGTTTTCACATCATGTATATGTATATTGTGGAAAAGTGCATTTAGTTGCTTGCTATGTTAGGGAGAAAGTGGTTGTGCCAATATTGTGTGGCGGCAGCAAGGGTTTCCTCATCCTGCATATTGCAGGTTTTGAGTGCGTGTAATCAGAGTGTATAGTTTAGTGCTCTCTGGATTGGGATAGATTATGTTGATGTTGTATTGTGTATAAATTTTGATGTTGGGCCATATGTTGGACAACATTTGGACGTTTGTGTACATATTGTGTATTCTGTAAGTTTTTGTATAAATTATAACAATAAATGTAGTTGGGATAGTGCATATAGACAATGCTAAGACTTTTGTTAGTTGGTATGCAAATAATCAAATGGTTGGGCAACAACTGTCTTACAAGAACATGATACTTAATGATTTCGTTTATACTGAGTTTTCATATCATGTATCTATATATATTGGGGGAAAAGTGTTTTTTTTAGTTGCAAACTAAGTTAAGGGGAAGGTGGTTGTGCCACTATTGTGTGGCAGCAAGGGTGCCTCATCCTGCACTTTGCAGGTTTTGAGGGAGTGTTATCAGTGTGTATGGGTTTAGTGTTCACTGGAGTGGTATGGATTGTGTTGATGTTGTAATTTGTGTAAGTTTTGACAATGGCCCATATGTTGGACAACATTTTAATGTTTGTATACATTTTTGTATTCTGTAAGTTTTAAATAAAATAAAAAAAAAAAAAACAAGGATGGATGTTGAATCTTTGACATAGCTCTAGTCATCCACTAACTCAACAGGAGACAAGGATGGAATGTAACTAATTATGTACATAACAGTAAATGAATGTTACATAGACAAGTAGGAATTTGGGACATCTAGGTCGCAAAAAATGTCCCCCTTCGATACCTACCACTGTCATAACCACAAGTTGCTCTGGACCTATTAATTAAATGAAATATACATACACCAGGAATACTGGTAAATATATAAATTTGTGGACTGTATATTAAAAATAATAATGGTTATATATATACACAATTACATAACAGAAGGAAAATATATCTTAATATCACTCACCAATTTGACTGGAGATTAATGTATATCATACTCAGAAAACCTCACTCTAACTAAATCTATGAAAATAATGCTGGCCAGAATTACACACAAATCTAGATAGTTTATCTGAGGTTCCTGGAGCTGTCTTGTCCAGTCGTCTGGTATCTCAAGTTATGCAGGAATGCATATCCACCAATTTCGCCTCCTATTTGAGAGGTGTCAGCACAATTTTAACCTCTAGAACACGAAAAATTCTTCCCCATTCATCGTTTCTAATACAAATTCAAAACCAAGATGGCGAGTCCTCTTATGTGCAGGCGCAGGCTCGGTTTCCCATTTTCCATAATATAATTTTTATTAAATACAATATAGGCCATCTATTTACATATAAATACTGAATTTCTGGAAAATATATACAGTATTTTCCACACTGCAGCCGGCCGGAGTTCGTTGCTAAACGATTCAAATTACTCCTTCCTTTAGGAGACGATTCCAGCCAGTTCTGGCGTGAGTGGCTGTTCTCCTAGTAGGTCTTACTACGATTTCATCTTCCGGCATCACTTGGTCTGCGTTATCTTCCATATCACTCGTGTCACTTTCCCTCAGATTTTCATTTACATTTGGTTGAACACCTAATTCCAAGGGAATCAATTTATTAATTGTGCATAAACTTTCCTGGCCACGACACAACACTTTGACATTCCTGACAACACCTTGTGCATCTAGGTACAATGTCAATACTTTGCCCAGAGGCCACAATGTTCGATGTTGTTCAGTGTCAGTTAACACAATGTCACCTGGTTGATTGGTCTGTCGATTTACTGCCTCTGTCGCACCATGAAAGTGTTCACGTAGTGTAAGAAGATATTCCTTACGCCACACATTAGACCAATGATCAATTACTTTATTTAACATTTTAAATTTATTACACAACACTGCCGCATCATTGTAATCTTCATCACTTTCTTCAGGATTATCTCTATAGACAGGGGCAGCTTCCAATTTCCTTCCACATATTAGGTGAGAAGGTGTTAATACATCTTCATCAGGTGTATCACTCATGTACGAGAGAGGTCTATTATTTATACGATTTTCTGCCTCCACTAACACTGCACGGAATTCTTCCAAATTAATTCTCTTCCGGTGTAGTACTTTGCGGAGACACCTCTTCACTGTGCCTATCAGTCTTTCGTACAGCCCCCCCCCCTGCCAAGGGGCTCTAGGAGTAATAAATTTCCAGGTACATCCTCACTGGGTTAACAGAGATTGAACATCATTACTATTATTTAATTCTATCAAGTGTTGAGCACCTGCTGCAAAATTTTTGGCATTATCCGAAATCATCAACCTCGGACAGAATCTCCTAGCTGCAAATTTTCGAAACAGCTGTATAAATTGTTCTGCAGACAAGTCCTGTGCCACTTCTAAATTAACTGCCCTAGTAACAGTACAGGTGAACAAACAAACATACACTTTCAGTGGAACACCATTTGACGTACCTGTTAAAATTATTGGACCACTATAGTCTACACCTGTCACATCAAATGGTTTCACTAATTGTACACGCTCCTTTGGAAATGGTGGAGAACCTGGGTACATATAGGATCTGGCATCCACACGGCAACATATTACACAAGATTTAATCACCCTTTTTACACTTTGCCGTCCTTGTGGAATCCAGAAAGTTTCCCTAATACAATTTAAGGTATCTTGTACCCCACCATGCATTACATTTTTATGGGCATTAAAACAATCAAATTTGTTAGATGATGAGTTTTGGGCAGTAAGATAGGGTGTTTAGCATAATCACCCAATTCAGCATTTTGTAACCTACCTCTGCACCTAATTACATTGTTCTTTAAATACAGCCCCAATTTCTCTATTATAGAACCTTTCACAATTTTTCTTTCAATCATCAATTTAATCTCATTTCCATAGATTTCCTCCTGTACCCTCTTTATCCAATATTCAAGAGGATGTGAAAACTTATATGAAATATTTATCTTGTTTAGAAATTCAAACACCATCTTAGTTACATTGATCAGTTTGGGTAAAGAAGAATACCTATTTATATCAATGGATAAAGAAGGACAAACTATTGGAGCGGTGATCACAGTAATTTCAACAGGAGCAATATACGCCTTTTGTTCAGGCCAATTAGCTTTATTTACCAACCAGCTCGGTCCTTTAAACCATGATACAGCATTTACAAATTTAGCATAAGGTAAACCTCGAGACAGGAAATCAGCTGGATTCTCCTCACCAGGTATATGATTAAATGTTAACATAAGCTGGCATAAAACTATTATACTTCTCTTGCATCTGATAAATTTCAGCGACTCTGTTTTGTACATACACAATTTTACTGTTTCCATTGCGAATCCATTGTAAAGATACCTCATTATCAGACCAAATTACAGTGTCGCTAATATTTACCTCATGCAACTTATTTCTTATATAATTAACTAATTTGACACCTACATAAATGGCTGTTAATTCTAACTGAGGCAAGGTACGTGATTTAATTGGAGACACTTTAGCCTTAGACATAACAAGAGAAATAACACTATTACATTGAAGGTAAGCAACTGCTCCATATGCCAATTTTGAAGCATCACAAAAATTGTGGAGTACATTTTCCCCATTTGGATTGGCCACCTGGCGTGGGAACTCCAACATTGGAATTTTTTCATAATCACCAATTAATTCATCCCACCTGTTAATGAATTCCTCAGGTAGAATTTCATCCCAAGCACATTTAAGTTTCCATACTTCATTAATTAATAATTTCCCTCTTATAGTAAGGGGTGACACTAAACCTAGTGGATCAAAACATTTTGAAACTTCAGCAAGCAAAACTCTTTTAGTTAATTTATTGGGCATACTGTAATTATTAGGTTTTAACATTAACAAATCTCTCTCAGTATCCGAAGTTAACCCAATACATTACTACATTTTGGCACTTCATCTCCAGGGTAATCTTTACTTATTTTGTCCTTTAATTTGGACGAATTACTATTCCATTCCCTCAGAGGCATATTTGTACATTGCATTATTTTATTAGCCTCTCCATAAGTCATTAACAGTTTCTCTTCAGTTGACGTCACACCCAGGAAATTGTCCACATAAAATTGTTTGCTCATTACTTTACTCAATGGACTTTCCATATGTTTAAGGTGTGCATTTATCGTCGCTTGAAGTAGGAACGGACTGGATGTAACACCAAATAATATGCTCCTAAAGCGAAAGGGTTTCAGAGGGCTAAGTGGGTCACTAGGGTTCTCAGGCCATAAGAAGCGGGTACAATCCCGGTCAGCCTCTTGTAAACCCACTCTAAGGAAAGCTTTACTTATGTCAGCCGTAAAGGCATAGTGCTTCACTCTGAAATTTAATAAGATATCTCCTAATTTTTCCGTCAACGACGGACCTGTCATCAAACAGTCATTTAAACTAGGTACATTTTTGTTACTCCTGGCACTACAATTAAACACAATTCTCTGAGGAGTGGTCTTAGAATCCTTCTTCACTCCGTGATGTGGCAAATAGTGACCATAAATTTTGGCTTTCTCAGGAGGTACCTCTTCTGTAAATTTATTAATTAACTGTTCAGCAATTATATCATTATAGGCAGTTAACAATTCTGGTGTCTTACTCAGTTCGCGGAGCTGAGCCTTTAACTGCCCATATGCCATTCTGTAATTAGTGGGCAATTCTGGATGGTTCAGTCTCCACGGAAGTCGTACCCAGTATTATCCAGATTCAAATTTTACATCTTTCAGGTATTGCTCCTGAGTAAAAGAATCGTCTGGACTTTCTTCATTTACATTTATTCCAATGCTGTCTAATTCCCACAATTTATGCACTGGCTCAACACCATCCTCTATGGAAGAATTATACTGGGGCACGATTTCATGAGTAAGACACACAGTTATGATATTTGTAGTTTCCTCTAGTCATGAATAATTATTACGAGGAATCCTACCATACATTACATGGCCTCCTGCAGTCTTTAAAAGGGTGACACCACATTTCTTTACCATACCCTTTACAAAGGAGGCATAATAGTTACTACCTATCAAAATATTTATTGGGCCTACAGAATCATCACTTACACCAGAAGGTACTAAATTTACATTATGTGAGAGTCTTTCTGTAGCTTTACTAAGCCCTACTGTAGATATTTTCTCTGGAAGTCTATCTACAATTACTGCATTAACACGTTTTTTCTCATTGCCCAACCTGACAGTTACATAAACAGTGTCATACAATTGAGACCTTTTATCCGAGAGAAAACTAGATAATTTTAAAGTTGTGGAATCTCCCATCTGTACTTTCATACCATCAAGACATTTACGTTTCATGAAAGTACGCTGGGATCTCTGGTCCAATAATGCATTTGCATTTTTTGATTTAAGCCTTTTATCATCAATTTTTACCTGAAACACAGGTAAGGCTACTTCAGCAAAACCATCATTATTAACATTAGCAGCAATTTTTACATTAGCCACTGTTGTGTCAGGATTGTCAACATTATCATTATCAACATTATCATATAGACCTTTACATATGACTATATGGTGTCTTCTTTTTAGACATTGATAACAGAAGTTTAATTTGGCATAACAATCCTTTACATTGTGATTACCTAAACATCTGATACATCTGTCAAGTTCCTCCAATCTTTCAACTTTATCATTCTATGAATTGTATGCATTGCAGAAAAGACAATCTCTCTTTTCTCTGACTGGTTTCTTATTAACTGGGTTACTCTTAGGAGGGTACTTATTCTTCTTACCTAGTGGAGAATCATTATTTCTGATTCTTGCTACTTGATATGCACAAGTGCAACTCTTTTTAGGAAATGAATTTTGATTATTAACATTGGGATAATTCTTCCCTTTTTGAAACTTGACAGATACCTCAGAGTTATTATGTGTTGCATCTTTAAAATGAGTTGGTTGGCTGGTCTGCAACTGCACAATCAATTCTTGTAGACCTAGTCTTATTTTCTCAAGACCAAAATAACCCTTGTAATATTTATTCAAGAGCCATTCAATAACCACTCAATAACCAGTCTGATTCCTTCAGATTATATTTATTACTTAAAGTTTTGAGAGTGCTCTCCAGTTTAACTCTAAACTACTGTAAACCTTTGTAAGTGTGATCTGGGGATTTTAAATTAACAATGATATTTACTAGATCCAACCTACTTTGTTCTATATTACCATGAGTGACTTTCAACAAGTCAACTGCTTCCTTGTAAGAGTCATTTACATTGGGAAAGGCTTGTATGAGTATGTGAGCATCTCCTCTTACCTGTCCTTTGAGGTAAAATAATTTAGTTACAGAGGCTAGGTCACTCCTGTCATGCACAGCTGCTTTAAAAATTGACCAAATTGTCCTCATCGCTCTTGGGCCGTGTGGACGCACTGCGCAAACAGCTCCTGCTTTCTCTATTGCGCAACTTCCTGTTTTCACCAAGATGGCTGCCAGCTACCGCAGGAGTAGCAACACCGTGTGTGTTGACCTTGTTAAAGGGACAATTTACCCTACGAATGCCTTTGTTTTATTACCAACGATTATACGGGACACGTTTGGCATTGATAATGAAGAACTACACGGAATAGCGCTTAATGGTTCTTCAAGAATCTTCAAAAAGTTCTACACAGTTGAGGCGTATGAAAGGACGGTGACTCAGTACCAGGAGAAGAGCATCACCGTATCATCTGGTCTGGAGGTACGCCTGTGGGATGCCTCAAAATACTACACCTGGGTGAGGATCCGCAACGTTCCTTTCGAGGTAGACGATGTGGATATCAGAGAGACTCTTCAAAGATATGGTGAGGTGCATGCTATAACTTTAGGCCGATGGACGGAGGGAATCTATGCAGGGTTGCTGGCTGGATCTTACATCGTCAAGATGTCATTGAGAAGACCTATTCCCTCGTATGTTGTCCTGGACAACGCAAGACGTGTCGCCTGTGCGGCGCTTTTGACCACATGATGGCTGGGTGTGGTAAAGCAGCAGCACCGCGGCCTTGGGAATGGCAAGTAGTCACAGAGTCTCTGGCGGCACCTCTGCCGAAGACTTGAGTGCAGCAGGCAAAGGTAATTGGGCGGACGAAGTGGAGGGCGTGGAAGAGAATTGTGTGACGCTACCAGTGGCTTCGGATGCTTCCCCGCAGACAGGTCCGGGAGTTGAGCAGCAGCCTGTGGGGGTGGGAGAGACCGGTGACCTACAGGAGTTATCTACGCCCCTACAGGAGATGATTAAGTCTTTCCTGGACGTGCCTGTGGAGGAGAACCCATCTACAGACAGGAGAATTCTAATGGTTGAGAAGGACTTGATTGAGCAGATTCCAGGGCCTCTGGGGTCAGAGTCTGGCATGTTGCAGTTGCTACAGATCGAAGCTGAGGTGCACAAGGGGAATGGAAATACTGATATGGAGATTGAGGGTACATCTAGAAAGAGAGCTGGAGGCTCTTCGGATGAGGAGGTTATAACACCAGCTCAGCGTAGAGGGAAGAAGACGTGGGCGGGAGTGATTAAGAAGGGGCAGGGTAGTACACAGGGGGGGGAGGGGGTCCAGGCGGGAAAGAGTGCACGGGAAAAGAAAAAGACAGAAGCAGCAAAAAGTGTAACAGACAGGACACAGAGACATAGAGGAAAGCCACCCTTTCTGAATCTTTAAGTGTCTAACTATAAACGTGAATGGCCTTAGAGCTGACGGTAAACGAGTATGGTTGGAGGATGTTTTGCGGCGTTTTAACATTGATGTGTGTTTTATTCAAGAACACAATTTTCAGTATGGCAGAGAGTTGAGGCTGAACGGTTTTAGGATGTATGTTGGTAGTTCAGGGAAATTAAAGGGTGGGGTGGCAGTGGCAGTGAGGGAGTCCAGCCCATTCCACGTGCTCAAGTGGGAAGAGGGGGGATGAGGGAAGGGTGGTGAGGGTGGAGGGGATATGGGGCGAGATTAGAGTATGTTTTCTGGGGATATATATGCCGGCAGATAGTAACATATGGGTAAAGGTGAATTTTGCAAGGGAGGTTTGCTTTTCTACATGCGGGGTTTACCAATGGTTTCTATAATAGGTGGGGACTGGAACTGTGTAATCAGGAATAAGGATGTGGAGCCGAGATGGGCAGGGTGTGTGCTTGGGGTATTGAGGGATTTGTTGAGGGATGCAGGGGTTTATTACATAGTCAAGGGCGATGGGTGGAAAGTAGAGCACACGTTTATGCGGAGGGGTTATGCTGCCAGGTTGGATCGTATATATATAACTCGAGATATAACAGTAGAACGTGTAATGACGATAGATTTAGGTTTTTCGGACCATCGTGCTGTTTTGGCAGAGATGGCATGGGAAGGGATGGTTCGAAGGTATGTGGGTTATTGGAAAATGAATTTGAGGCTACTTCAGGGAGAGGGGGAGGGGTTGTTTTTTAGGGAATGGTGGAGGCAACTATGAGAGGTTCGCAACAAAGAGGAGGATGTCTTGAAATGGTGGGAGAAGCAAGCTAAATTGCAGATTAGGGAGTATTATCAGCATAGAGGACGGGATGAGGCGAGATGGAGGTATGGTTTACAGAAATATTTTGAGGGGCAGCTAAATGATTGTTATGAAGGGGGAGGGGGCTAGACATGGAGAAATAGAGGTTTTAAGGGGAAGATTGAGGGATATACAAAATTCTCGTTTTGATGCTATACGTGTGAGGGAAGGTTTAGAGGAGGTTCTATGGGGTGACAAACCGTCAGGATGTGTTTTGAGGAGATTTAGGAATAGGCAACAGATGACCAGGATTATGGGATTAGAGGTGTGTAAAGGGGTGGGGGGATATAGGGTGGGGCAGGTACTTAGTACCACCGATGGAATGAGCAATTATGCTGATTATTGGATTAGGGAGAATTTTAAGCAGGGGGAGGGAGGAGAGAGGGAGGGAGAGATTCTGGGAGAAGGAATTCGAGGTATTTTAGGGGAGGAGGAGAGAGTGGCAATAGAGGTTAGGATCAGTGAGGAGGAGGTGGAGGAGGAGGTAATGGGCTTGAGTAGGGGAAAAGCGCCGGGCATTGATGGAATTCCTAATGATTTCTATATTACACATTGGGATTGTATGAAGGAATGTCTGGTCCTGTTGTTTAACTGTATGAAGGAAAGGGGAGTGTTGGGGGAATCGCAGGGCATGGGGGTAGTAGTTTTTGTCTATAAGGGAGGGGGGGAAAGACCTTGGGTGCTTTTAGGGCGATCTCCCAGAAGTGTGCAGATTATAAAGTTTTTGCGAAGGTTTTAGGTAACCATATGAAAAAGGTGCTTGACCGAGTCCTACATAGAGGACAGTGTGGGATACCAGGTCGAAGTATGCGTGAGGGGCATGGAAGAATTAAGGATTTTGTGGAGGGTAGAGAAGAGGGGGGGGTGATCTTGGCGATTGATTGGAAGCAGGCTTATGACAGTGTAGATAGACATGTTGTGGAGTATTTTACAAAAACAGGGTTTTGGGGATGAGATTGTATGCTGGGCGACTACTTTGTATACGCCTGCAACGGTCAGGGTACAGGTTAATTGGAAGTTAGGGTTGCCGGTGCAGATGGGGATGGGTTTGCGACAGGGTTGCTCCTTGTCTCAAATCCTCTTTGCATGCATGCAGGACCCTTTTTATAGGCTTATAGAGAAAGGAGTGTGGGAACAGGGAGAGGTGGGTCCTGGGAGATGTGGTATTGTGGGGTATGTGGATGACACCACAGTTTTGGTGGGAGAGGAAATAGGATTGGGGAATGTGGGATGTATAATAGAGATTTTTGGTGAGGCGACAGGGATGAGGGTTAATGGAGCAAAGTCAAAGTTATTAGAAGTAGGCACGTGGGTGGGGGGGGGAGGAACAGTATGGGTGGAATGTAGTGGATAGAATTAAGATATGTGGGGTTGTGTATATGGCGGACGCTGGGGAGGCACAGAGAATAAATTCCAAGGAAGTTGTGAGTAGAGAGATGGGTAGGATGCGTGGGTGAAGGGCTGGGGATGTAACATTGCAGCAGAGGGTGGTGGTAGTAAATGCACTTGTGTACAGTAAAGTGTGGGGCATGGCAGAAATATATCCCCTGATATATTTCTGCCACGCTGGAGAGGGTGGTTTTGAGGTATGTGTGGGGTTATGGGAAGCCATGGCTATGGAAGGAGGTGGTGATGATGGGCGTGCGGCAGGGTGGGCTGGGTCTTATACCTTTGGACACACGAGTGAAGGCAGTGTATGTGAAGCAGCGGTACTTGAGGGTGGGAGGGAAGAGGGGTAGAAGGGTGGGAGAGGTCATGGAGGATGTACTAAAATTGTGGAAGGGGAAGGCACTACTGGAGTGTGAAGATATGGTGCGAAATTTGTTGGCAGTAAGGGAAGCAAAAAAAGTAAGGGTAAGTAGGCTTGGGAGGACAAGTTGGCAGGGTACAGTGATACAGGGAGTAGCTACATACCTGATGTATGATTGGAGGGGCATTTGGGAAGACTTTCGGAATATCAGATTAAAGCCAAGGGTTCGTGAAGTGGTTTATAGATTCTTTATGGGAATTCTAGCTACAAGGTCAGCGCTATATAGAATGGGTTACGTAAGTGCATTGTGGGGAAGAGGAGACGGCTTTTCATGCTATATATTTTTTGTGAAAACTTGGGTTTTGTAAGGACATGGTTAGCGAGAGTTCTGGGTATAGTGGCGGGAGGGGGGAGAAACATTTCGACTTTGAGGGCTTTGCATTTTGATGTGGGAGGGGTTTCCAAGGACATTCAGAGGGCAGTGATGTATGTAGTGGCAGATTTTTTGTATGTGTCTTGGTGCATGTGGGAGGTGGGGGGTGAATGTAGGGTGCGGGCGCTTGCGGCGAGTGTGTATCATACAGTATGCAGATATAGGCTACTATATGGGAGGTTGTGGGTAAATAGTTTTCCCTTGGGTTATCGTAATCTGACGGTAGGTGTAATGTTAGGGTTGGGTGTAGTTTAGAGCTGGATTGGGCTGTTTCTCCCTAAACTGGCATTTTTGTTCTTTTTTGAGATTAGTGGAGGATGGAAGGTGGAATAAAAGTGTGTGGTAGTGGAGCATATGGGTGTAAAGTCGTTAGGAATAAGGGAGGGTGTAGAGGGGTGAACTGGTGACATTTGGTTAAGAGACAGGGGTTTTATGACTTTCGACGTCAGGTACGAACTTGAGCATGGAAGGGAATGTGAGTTTGTGGTTTTTAATTCAGAAAGCATGGGGTCAGGGGATGCCAGGGGGTGGCTTTCTGAAGTGTCTTTTGCCAGGTTGGTTTTGTTAATGATTGAGGTAGTACTGCCCGGTACATGTTTTATTAGGAGCCATAAGTTATATTGTGTAACTTAGTGCGTGACAGAGTAAGTCTGATAATGCTCTGGAACATTGTTAATAAATATATATATCTTGTTGAACATGATAATACATAAACAATGGGAATATGCATTAGTGTGTGAGTTCCAATTTCTAGTGTACTGTTACCATATTAGTTGGCATTCTTCACTTTGTCAAATAATTACTATCTATATATTGTTATAAGTTATTTATGTTAGTTCTTATTTTATACGTTTTAAGTGAACAAATGTAAGGTGTTGTGACGTCTAGTGCAAGTGGCATTTATCTTGCACTGGGGAAAAGGAGAAGTGTAATGTAAATATGATTGGATCATAACGAAATGTCATTGGATAAATGTACACTGTATTTAGAAGACGGGAAGGATTGTGAGGATTGTCAATATATGTATTAATTCTTATGTAAATTTCATGGAATTCAGGGTGATAATAATGGACACTTATTAGTCGGATGATAAGTATTGATATTATTATGCTTATTGTAATATAATTTTGATTGATGAAATGTATAATCTGGTTTTTAGCTTTGGAGTAAAGAGATAAAAAGCATAGGGGATGGGGGATATTTTGTAAGCACAAAGATGAATCAGCAGTATGTATTTAGAAAATGTAAAAATTTAATTTTTTTTGTGGAGGAGTCGATAAGGGGTTCATATATTCTCTTATTTTATTGTATTCTAATGTATTTTTAAATTCAATAACTGAAGGTTGTTACGAGTGGTGACGGCATAGTTACTAGGCAAGTGGGTGGGGGGGTGAAGAGTCAGCGGTAGTGTATTAAACCCACCACCGTGCACGATATTGATTGCTATCAAGAGGTATATGAGGGTTACGGTGTGGATTGGTTTCATTAGTGGATGTGTTTACCTGGAGTTTACCTGGAGAAAGTTCCGGGGGTCAACGCCCCCGCGGCCCGGTCTGAGACCAGGCCTCCTGGTGGATCAGAGCCTGATCAACCAGGCTGTTGCTGCTGGATGCACGCAAACCAACGTACGAGCCACAGCCCGGCTGATCATGTGTGCCATCATGTTCAGATATTTCTTGTATTATAGTCAGCCATTTAGATGGCAGGATTGTGTTTTATACATGTTGTCGATGAAGTCCTTAAAGCTCTTATAAATGTATAAGAGATGTCAATGAGTATACTAAGGAGAAAGTGGTAGTTTTTCAAGGGAGGGGGAGTGTAAGCATTACTAGGTAGGACTATCGTTTTTTATTATAAGACCATCTTTTCATGTGAAGTACAGTACATAAAAGTAGTGTTTGATTGGAGTGCAACAGCCAGTCTGATGTCATTATATAAGTGCTTCTTTGGTATTTGTGTAGTCACTGAAGATTATCGTTTTACTGCTTGTATCTTGTTACATATTGATTAAGTACCAATATATTTTGTACCTGGAGTTTACCTGGAGTTTACCTGGAGAGAGTTCCGGGGGTCAACGCCCCCGCGGCCCGGTCTGTGACCAGGCCTCCTGATGGATCAGAGCCTGATCAACCAGGCTGTTGCTGCTGGCTGCACGCAAACCAACGTACGAGCCACAGCCCGGCTGATCCGGAACTGACTTTAGGTGCTTGTCCAGTGCCAGCTTGAAGACTGCCAGGGGTCTGTTGGTAATCCCCCTTATGTGTGCTGGGAGGCAGTTGAACAGTCTCGGGCCCCTGACACTTATTGTATGGTCTCTTAACGTGCTAGTGACACCCCTGCTTTTCATTGGGGGGATGGTGCATCGTCTGCCAAGTCTTTTGCTTTCGTAGTGAGTGATTCTCGTGTGCAAGTTCGGTACTAGTCCCTCTAGGATTTTCCAGGTGTATATAATCATGTATCTCTCCCTCCTGCGTTCCAGGGAATACAGGTTTAGAAACCTCAAGCGCTCCCAATAATTGAGGTGTTTTATCTCCGTTATGCGCGCCGTGAAAGTTCTCTGTACATTTTCTAGGTCGGCAATTTCACCTGCCTTGAAAGGTGCTGTTAGTGTGCAGCAATATTCCAGCCTAGATAGAACAAGTGACCTGAAGAGTGTCATCATGGGCTTGGCCTCCCTAGTTTTGAAGGTTCTCATTATCCATCCTGTCATTTTTCTAGCAGATGCGATTGATACAATGTTATGGTCCTTGAAGGTGAGATCCTCCGACATGATCACTCCCAGGTCTTTGACGTTGGTGTTTCGCTCTATTTTGTGGCCAGAATTTGTTTTGTACTCTGATGAAGATTTAATTTCCTCATGTTTACCATATCTGAGTAATTGAAATTTCTCATCGTTGAACTTCATATTGTTTTCTGCAGCCCACTGAAAGATTTGGTTGATGTCCGCCTGGAGCTTTGCAGTGTCTGCAATGGAAGACACTGTCATGCAGATTCGGGTGTCATCTGCAAAGGAAGACACGGTGCTGTGGCTGACATCCTTGTCTATGTCGGATATGAGGATGAGGAACAAGATGGGAGCGAGTACTGTGCCTTGTGGAACAGAGCTTTTCACTGTAGCTGCCTCGGACTTTACTCTGTTGACGACTACTCTCTGTGTTCTGTTAGTGAGGAAATTATAGATCCATCGACCGACTTTTCCTGTTATTCCTTTAGCACGCATTTTGTGCGCTATTACGCCATGGTCACACTTGTCGAAGGCTTTTGCAAAGTCTGTATATATTACATCTGCATTCTTTTTGTCTTCTAGTGCATTTAGGACCTTGTCGTAGTGATCCAATAGTTGAGACAGACAAGAGCGACCTGTTCTAAACCCATGTTGCCCTGGGTTGTGTAACTGATGGGTTTCTAGATGGGTGGTGATCTTGCTTCTTAGGACCCTTTCAAAGATTTTTATGATATGGGATGTTAGTGCTATTGGTCTGTAGTTCTTTGCTGTTGCTTTACTGCCCCCTTTGTGGAGTGGGGCTATGTCTGTTGTTTTTAGTAACTGTGGGACGACCCCCGTGTCCATGCTCCCTCTCCATAGGATGGAAAAGGCTCGTGATAGGGGCTTCTTGCAGTTCTTGATGAACACAGAGTTCCATGAGTCTGGCCCTGGGGCAGAGTGCATGGGCATGTCATTTATCGCCTGTTCGAAGTCATTTGGCGTCAGGATAACATCGGATAGGCTTGTGTTCATCAAATTTTGTGGCTCTCCCATAAAAAATTCATTTTGATCTTCGACTCTCAGTCTGGTTAGCGGCTTGCTAAAAACTGAGTCATATTGGGACTTGAGTAGTTCACTCATTTCCTTGCTGTCATCCGTGTAGGACCCATCTTGTTTAAGTAGGGGCCCAATACTGGACGTTGTTCTCGATTTTGATTTGGCATAGGAGAAGAAATACTTTGGGTTTCTTTCGATTTCATTTATGGCTTTTAGTTCTTCCCTCGATTCCTGACTCCTAAAGGATTCTTTTAGCTTAAGTTCGATGCTTGCTATTTCTCTGACCAGTGTCTCCCTCCGCATTTCAGATATATTGACCTCTTTTAGCCGCTCTGTTATTCTTTTCCGTCGCCTGTAAAGGGAGCGCCTGTCTCTTTCTGTTTTACATCTACTCCTCCTTTTTCTTAGAGGAATAAGCCTTGTGCATACATCGAGTGCCACCGAGTTAATCTGTTCTAGGCATAAGTTGGGGTCTGTGCTGCTTAGTATATCTTCCCAGCTTATATCGGTTAGGACTTGGTTTACTTTGTCCCACTTTATGTTTTTGTTATTGAAGTTGAATTTGGTGAATGCTCCCTCGTGACTAATCTCATTATGTCGGTCTGGGGCTCCGCGCATACATGACTGAACCTCAATTATGTTGTGATCTGAGTATATTGTTTTTGATATGGTAACATTTCTTATCAGATCATCATTGTTAGTGAAGATGAGGTCTAGTGTATTCTCCAGTCTAGTAGGCTCTATTATTTGCTGGTTTAAATTGAATTTTGTGCAGAGATTTAAAAGCTCGCGTGAGTGTGAGTTTTCATCAGAGCTGCCTCCTGGTGTTATTACTGCAACAATATTATTTGCTATATTCCTCCATTTTAGGTGCCTTAAGTTGAAATCCCCCAGGAGCAAGATGTTTGGTGCAGGAGCTGGAAGGTTTTCCAGACAGTGGTCAATTTTTAACAGCTGTTCCTGGAATTGCTGGGATGTTGCATCCGAAGGCTTGTAGACTACCACAATGACTAGGTTTTGGTTCTCGACCTTTACTGCTAAAACTTCCACTACATCATTTGAGGCATTTAGCAGTTCTGTGCAAACAAGTGACTCTGCAATGTACAGGCCAACCCCCCCCCCTTTTGCCTGTTCACTCTGTCACATCTGTATAGGTTGTAACCTGGGATCCATATTTCGTTGTCCAAGTGATCCTTTATGTGGGTCTCAGTGAAAGCCGCGAACATTGCCTTTGCCTCTGCAAGCAGTCCACGGATGAAAGGTATTTTGTTGTTTGTTGCTGGCTTTAGACCCTGTATATTTGCAAAGAAGAATGTTATCGGACTGGTGGTATTGTTGGTACTGGGGGGGATTTTTTTTCCGGCATTAGTATCTGTATCTGTTGGTTTGGAGTGGAGGCCATCGACTGTGGTTCCACTCCAGGAATGACTGGATTTGGTGTACGATTTCTGCCATTTCCTGCCAGTTTTTTTTCCTTCCTGGCACTAAAAAACCTCTCCTTCTTGAGTGGCTGTGGCTACCCAGGTTTTCCCATGGCCTGGATGTTTTGTATCTTTTTGTCCCCTTTAGATGGTATGCCTGGCAATTTAAGTTATAGCACAGTCTTTCCTGTACTGAAGAGGTACACAGTTCAGGGTGAAAAAGCTTACAGGAAGGGAGTTTGCATTTTCCTGTTGTCATATGGGTATGGCATTTTCTAGGGTGGTCATAGTTGCACGTCCCATCTGTTTTTCCAGATTTCCCATGCCAGCAGATACCGAGTGCATAGTATGTGCACAGGCTTGGTTTCCGTTTGCCTTGGGTTTCTGTGACTGTATTCCCTGTTGGTGCATGTTTCCCTGTCTTACTTCTATCCTCCCTAGCACCAACAATGGAGCTCCCACCAGTTGTTTTTGGTAATATATCCTCACTATTGCTAGTGGAGTCCTCTTGTTTGCTATTTCCTGCAGTATTTCTAGTTTGCAATATTGGTTTTATCTTATCTTTGACTACACTTGTTTCCCTACTATGGCTCCTGTCCCCTATGAGGTCATTTATATGTATTCCTTCCTGCATATAATTCCCGACTACCTGGACAAAATCTCCAGCTTCACCATTACTGTCTCCCAGGACAGCATCTCCAGCTTCCCCATTACTGTCTCCCAGGACAGCATCTCCAGCTTCACCATTACTGTCTCCCAGGACAGCACCTCCAGCTTCACCATTACTGTCTCCCAGGACAGCACTATCAGCCCCCCATTTACTGACTACCAGGACATCATCTCCAGCCTTACAGTTTCTGACTACATGGCCAGTATCAAGGGCAGTACCATTCAGCCCAGACTTTTTATGTTCCCATCTGTTGTAGAAAGCTTCCAGGTTTTCTATGAAAGCAGCTTTGATGTTGACCTCTTTTAATACCCTTGTGATTTTAGTCCACAGATTTATCTCATTTGGGCATACCCAAAAACACTTCCCTGTTTTAATACTGCTTGTAGCTAGTTCTTGGATATCTGCACAAGGGGCGTGACACCAATTTCCACAAAAATGACAATTTATGCATGTGGAAGCCCGTTTGTTTGACTGACCACAGACTACACACAGCTTCATAATGATTTGAATGGTTGATTTACTGCAATTTTACTAGCAACCTCTTGAAAATTCTATTAATAACCTGCTAGGTAGTGCACGAAACCGTTTGAAACCAGTCCAGGGTTCGGACCAGTCAAGGGTTCGGACCAGTCAAGGGTTCGGACCAGTCTATCTGATCTGAGCAGTGGGTCACTTATTTAAAACATACTGGTCGGTGATTTGAGCTAACACATGAAGGATCTACTGGAAATTATCTACCCGAGTAATATGTGATTTGATTGATACAAAAGTATAACTTGCGTGTTGAAGAGCCGGTGACTGCTGGCACTCCTACAATGACGAACGGTCAACCTCCCTTGTTTATCAATCGCTGTATCTAGCTTTTATTTTTTTTTTTTTTTTTTTTTTTCTTTTTTTTTTTTTCAGTCTCCACCACAATAAAAGTTATATTATCACTATAGTTGACTGGTGCAAATTTTGGAGGAAGGACGCTTTTTCTGTAGTAATAATTGCTTCTCGTTGTGTATATTGCAACCGCTGGTAACTACAGGTTATATGAAATTCACAGTAACGTCTGGTATTTCAAGAAAAAAGAAACTAATGAAAGTCATTCCACTCCACTAAGTACCATTATAATACTGGTTAGTTGCTACTACAGCACTGTATTCTGCTATTCACTGGTATCACTAGATTATATGCGAGTACACTAGCAGGCCAGGAAGATTATTTAAAAACAGCTGACCTGTGGTAAGATTCTGGCGACTTCTGGCACCTGCCTCTATAGGCTTATCACTTCATTTACAAATTCACCTGTTTTCAAATGACACTTTAGCCTTTATCATCAATATACTAGGGAGCCACTATAGTATACACTATACACTAAGTATACTCAATGTTATCAGGGAGACTTTCTTTCCTCTGACACAAAGTTCAATTATTATTTTTTTTCACACGGGACAGGCCTATGATTCCCCTCTGGCAGTAAACTCTGCTAGGTATGCACACTAATTCTCCTTTTTTGACCTGAGTTTTAAATAAAATATAAAAAAAAAAGATGTGATTCGTCAAATCCTACTTTACCTCTCGAAAAGTAAGGACTCATCGCTGAACGAATCTTTTCGTCAGATACACTCTCGGACGCTAGTCATCTGTTCTCAGTAATATTATCTAAAACAGTAGGATCAGAGGTATTACTAGGATTTTGGTGCCTTTGTTGCTCAGAAGAGGATACGACTTGAGTGGGGGCGCCAGCCGCACGACTGTCTCTCGTATCTCTTTCCAACTTATAGCAATACTCTCTAGCATGTCCTTTTCTGTTACAATAGGTACATTTAACTTCTTCTCGATATCAGATTTCTGTCTAACCACAGAGACAGATTCAGGATTGTGAGTTTTCCTGGTAAAGGTACTAGAAGTTACAGTAGCAGGTACATCAGGCCGGCAATGAGCAGCTGTTTTAGGTTGCCAACTTCTAGGACAATTTTTTTTTTATATATTTTATTAAAACATTTCAGTACATGGAATAATAATTAACACAGAAAACAAACCATCAACAGGTATATATAAAATAAATAGATAGGTAGGACATATACACAAGCACATCATCCACACATATACATATATATATACATATACATACACATACACACACATACATACATATACATACATATATAAATACATATACATATACATATATATATATATATATATATATATATATATATATATATATATATATATATATATATATATATATATATATATATATATATATATATATATATATATATATATATATATATATATATATATATATATATATATATATATATATATATATATATATATATATATATATATATATATATATATATATATATATATAAACATATATATATATACATTCACACTTATACATTCATATATACATATACACATATATACATTCACACATACATATACTTATACATACACACACAAACATATATATTTTATTTAAACAGTACATGAAACAATAAATAATACATAAAACGATGCAATAACTGATATTTATATAATACGTAGATAGGTCAGGGAAAACTTATCTGTGAGGGAAAAGTTCAATAGATAGAAGTAGCGAGGGAGTATATAGTAACAATAGTTTCATTGCCGGCTACTTGTTAAGGTAGGGTAAGTCAACCTCCCGCTATTCTCGCCTTTTTTCCCCTCCCCGAAAGTGATAGTTTCATTGCTGGCTGCTTGTTAAGGTAGGGTCAGTTTAGCTCTGGCAATCCCTTCCCCTCCTTCTTCCCCCCCCCCGAAAGGTGACGTGTGGGGCTCCAGTCCAAACAGTAATCACTAGACTCACAGCTCCCAGCACTACTGTAAGTACATGCCTGCCTTGTATTCTAGTGGTTTTATTGGTTGAAAGCTTCACTTTTGACCAATAATAAACTTAGTCCTTTCAGTCTTGCTCTAAGTTGACTGTTGTAATAATCACCTCATCTTTTAGGTATTGTACTTATCATGGAGAGTGATTTCTTAGGCAGTGGGTAAGCTGCCTATCTTTCCAGCTTGGATGACAGAGAGGGTCACCTGCCAATCAACGAGAACAACTGATGGAGATGGACTAACGTCCTGAGACTTCCCCTTTTTGGATTTAATTACCTGTGCACCTGTATGAAATTGTAGGACGTAACCCCTCATCATTGCAGCGGTAAAGAACCTGCTTTCCTGTCATCGGGATAGAATACTCAAGGCTATACTGTGAAGAACGAACCGGTGGGTTGTAACAAACACCTGCGACCCCCCCCATCATCAGCAACTGCTACGATTTCAACAACACAGTGTCACCAAC
Source organism: Cherax quadricarinatus (assembly GCF_038502225.1). Taxonomy (NCBI): domain Eukaryota; kingdom Metazoa; phylum Arthropoda; class Malacostraca; order Decapoda; family Parastacidae; genus Cherax; species Cherax quadricarinatus. Next base: position 25,582 of record NW_027197141.1, on the reverse strand, counting down.
ACCAGACACCCTTATATATATTAGCGTTGAATTCAGTTATTTATATTTTTCATTTTTCATTTACTTTAATGTAGGATTAATATTTCATATTTAAGTGTTCCATATTTTCTATATAATAAAGTGTTTAAGTTTGTCTGCTATTATTTCTTTTTCTATTCATTAATTTTCCTGAGGAGGAGCCAGCCTGGGTAATACTGTCTCAAGTTGTTACAGGGCTGAGTAAGCCTTCACAAGTGGCGACCTTGCCAGGATCAACTCGACTGAATCAAGATTCAACTCCATCTTGAATCTACCATTGGAACTTCAACGCCGCATACCACAGACGGTTACCACCAGCCATGAGTAATCATTCTCTATGGTAGGACTACAGTACAGGTATTTAAAAGATTTGGTGATTGTTAGTCTCAATTTATTGTAAGTCATGTCAAGGCAGGAATACTAGTTAATTCTGCCATCTATTTTCGTGTGAGCTTGAAACACTTTGGAGGATTAGACTCTAGGGACCCGAGATTTTCCAGTGACAATTTGTTTCATTGAGCTCTTTATCTTATCAAGGGAACTGTCATAGGACACTCTTGATTTGTTGGTGAGAAGATTGTATGGTCAAGTGACCCCATTCTACTTACTGTTTGCCCGGAGCTGGCATAGAACCCTTCGTTTTAATTAATACATATTTGTAGATGAATGGTTCAGAGAACCGACATGTTGATAAATTAAACACGTGCAACTCTTGGGTATCTTTATTGAGGAAACGTTTCGCCACACAGTGGCTTCATCAGTCCATACAAAGGAGAATCTTGAAGAACAGGAGGAGAATGAGGTAATCAGTCCCTCAACCTTGAGTCGATGTGGTCAGTCCATCAATCTTGAATAGAATGCGGCATACGTGCTGAGAAGGAGCTTATAAACCGTTGGCAGGAGAGGTGCAGCAGTCATAGGTCGTGTAACATTTGTTCAATGTCGGTTCTCTGAACCATTCATCTACAAACCTGTCAGACACTGCAACTTCTTGACATCTTAATACTTGGGAATTCTTCGCTTGCCTAATTCTTGGGCACGACCTACTTCAACATTGAACAAATGTTACACGACCTATGACTGCTGCACCTCTCCTGCCAACGGTTTATAAGCTCCTTCTCAGCACGTATGCCGTATTCTATTCAAGATTGATGGACTGACCACATCGACTCAAGGTTGAGGGACTGATTACCTCATTCTCCTCCTGTTCTTCAAGATTCTTCTTTGTATGGACTGATGAAGCCACTGTGTGGCGAAACGTTTCCTCAATAAAGATACCCAAGAGTTGCACATGTGTCTAATTTATTAATACATATTGTTTAATTGAAGTAGGGATCGAGCCCTCTGGTTTATTTACAGTTTGAGTGGAGCAGGAATTGAACACTCCATTTTCTTTAGTACCCGTTTCATTTCCACTGATAGTTTAAGTTATTCTTGAAAGTATGGATGAATACCAGTTTTGGATGAGCGCTGGAAGTTAGGAATAATAGGGAAAAATTTAGAATCTTTCATTAGTGCTAAGATCCAGGAAAGACTTGAAAGAGAGAGAATTGAGAGAGAAGAAAGACAGTTAGAAAGGGAAAGACAAGAGAAAAAGGAGAGAGAGAGAATTGAGAGAGAAATGCAAGAAAGACAGTTAGAAAGAGAGAGAGAAGGCAAAAAGGAGCGTGATTGACTTGATTGTGAGGAGAGAGCTAGACTACATGAAGAACAAGTTAAATTAAGAGAACTTGAGGAAAGAGCAAAGGATAGGGAACGTGAGGAACAAGCTAAAATACGTGAGGAACAAGCTAAGATACGTGAGGAACAGGTTAAAATAAGGAAACTTGAGGAAAGAGTAAAGGATAGAGAAGTTGAGGAAAAAGCTAGAGAACATGAGTTAATAGAGAGAGAAAAGGATCGCGAGCTCGAGAAATCTCGCCTTGAATTAGAGAATAAAAAGTTAACTTTTACACAACAACAATTAGAGGAAGGAGTAATGGAACAACGTGCAGTCAGTGCACATATTCCAACACCTAATTTACCTCCCTTCACAGAGGGGGAAGACATAACTTCATATATTATCAGGTTTGAAAATACCGCTACCCTCTATGAATGGCCTGCTGACACCTGGGCTACCAGGTTAGGAATGTTATTTTCTGGTACAGCCTTGAATATCTAAGCAACTTTGTCGCAGGATATCATATGTAATTATAACCTACTGAAGGAGGCAATCCTTAAAGCATATCAAAAAACCACTAATTCTTACAGGAAAGATTTCAGGTATGCCACCTTACAGCCTGGCCAGAACTTTCAGCAGTTACAGGTAACACTCTTTCGGTTGTTCGACTTTTGGATAGAGAGTTCAGGAATTGATCGCAGTTATGAATCTCTTAGAGACTTCATGGTTGCTGAGCAGTTCCTGGCAGCTCTTCCCCATCAGATACGAACATTCATCAGAGAACATAACCTGATTAAAGCTGAGGAAGTTGCTGAGGCTGCTGACCTGTATGCTGAGGCTCACAATTCCTATAAAGACCTAAGGGGATCGAACCCTAAGGGCAAGAGTTCATCAGACCTTAAGAAATCAAAGCCTCTAGTGGAAAGTAAAATGACTTCTTTTATTCCTGTTTGTCATTTGTGTGGTGTTAAGGGACATAAACGTCCAGATTGTCCTTCCAAGAAGGTCCAAAAAGTTGGAAGATGTTTTAAAGACTGTAATGACCATGCACCCTTCTCTTCAGGAACAGTTAATGGACTTAATGTGTCTACCATTTTACGAGACACTGGATGCACATGTATAGTCATTTCTCATAAGCTGTTCCCTAACCTTAAAGAAACTCATTCCTCTGCTATACTTTCAGACTACTTGGGCCATACGGACACTTTTCCAACCATCCATTGTTACATTAGGTCTAAATGGTTCACAGGTTGGTCTGAAGCCGTACTAATAGGTAATGTAAAAGGTGCCATTCTTCACCAAAGATGAACATAGGTGTTTCAGATCCTCTTTCTGTAGAGTCAGAGAAGTCCCTCGAAAGTTCAGATAAGACAATGTCTCGTGAGATTCATGTGGGATTAAAAACCAGTGATGATACTCTCGAAAGCGAGGTAGTAGGATCACCGGTTCACTTGTTAGATGAAAGTGAAGATATCACCTCCGATACCATAAATGTCTTGACTAGGGCTCAGACCAAAGCCCAGGCTTCTCCTACTATTCATCCTGTGATTTTCCCTGACTTTAAGCCTTTAGATATATCGAAGGACTCCTTTGTCAATTTACAACGTAATTGCCCTTCTCTTCAGAACTGCCATAATGCCGCTAAACAAAATCAAGTTATCCAAAAGAAAAACTTTTCATATAAATTTGAATATATAAAAGGTATCTTATACAAGTCAGTATTCAAATTAAATTCAGACGAGACAGACTATTCCATCTTAGTTGTTCCAAGTCAATGCAGAGAGACTGTTCTTAAAATGGCTGATGACCTGCCAGTGGCCGGACATTTCTCGCATCGTAAAACCTTAAATAAAATTAGGGAAACCTATTTTTGGCCAAAAATATCCTCAGCTATCACTACCTATTGTAGATCCTGTAAAGTTTGCCAACTGTCATCCTCGCGAGGTACCAGGCGAGTACCTATGGTCAAAATGCCAGTCTTTACGGTACCTTTTGAAAGAGTAGCTATTGACATCGTTGGTCCTTTATCTCCACTTTCATCTGGGGGAGATAGATATATATTAACATTAGTTGATTATGCTTCGAGTTTCCCTGAAGCCATACCCTTAAAGACCATAACCACTACAGAGGTGGCTGAAGCCCTTTTGTCCATCTTCTCCAGAGTGGGCATCCCTAGAGAAATTTTGTCTGACCGTGGGACACAATTGAGATCTGACTTAATGCAACATCTATACCAACTTCTGGGAGTGAAGCCTCTATTCACCACACCCTATCATCCCAGCTGTAATGGGAGGATTGAGCGCCAGCATTCGATTCTCAAGTCCATTTTAAGGAAACTTTGCTCCATTAAACCTAAGGAGTGGCATCGTTACCTACCCTGTGCTTTGTTTGCCATGAGGGAAGTTCCCAGTGACTCTTTGGGGTTTACACCTTTTGAACTTCTCTATGGTAGACAGGCCAGAGGCCCATTGCCCATCCTTCATGACTTATGGACTAATGAGGAGGTTAGTGCTGAGGTTTAGTCTTCTTACCAGTTTCTCCTTGACCTTAGATCCAAACTTGAGGAGACCTCTGACATAGTTTCGAAAAACCTAAGCTTATCAATGGACCAGTACAAAACCCATTTTGATTCCAAAAGTCAGAGGAGAAGTTTTAAAGTAGGGGATGAAGTTCTTGTACTTTTGCCGATCAAGTCAAATAAATTATTACTAGCATGGAAAGGTCCATATAAAGTATTAAAAATTTGTGGGAAAGTTGACTACCTCATAGAAGTCAAGGGAAACCTAAGCTTTATCATATCAACATCCTTAAGAAATATTACCGAAGAAATTTGGTTAACTGCCTTAAGAACTTTGACTTAGTTTTTCCACACGATCTTGATACAACTGAAGAATGTAAGGTGTGCGTAATTGACACCTCTAACTTAGACTATGATGAAGAACTACATGACTTGGTGACTCTTGACCACTCGGACGCAACCAACATTAATATTTATGAATCTTTGGATGACCATAAGAGACATGAACTACTTCAATGTGTGAGTAACTTTTCAGACGTCTTTACTGATATTCCAGGTGTTACCTCCACGGTAGTCCATAAGATTGACTTAGTGATGGACAATCCTATCAAACGAAAATTATACCCAGTTCCAGTTCACCTTAGGGATGCATTTGACTGAGAGGTAGACAAATTATTAAAACTAAAGATCATTGAACCTTCAGTATCTTCATATTGTTCACCAGTAGTCATGGTTAAGAAGGAGGATAATTCGTATAGACTTGCTATTGACTTCAGAGGCCTTAATGCTATAACTCGGTGTGATGCTGAGCCTATGCCCTTAATAGATAGCGATCTACACAAATTTTATGACTCTTCCTTCTTTTCAGAGATTGATATTGCGCAGGCATATCATCAAGTAATGTTAGATCCTTCTTCTAAGCAGTACATCACTTTTCCTACACACCAAGGACTGATGCAGTATAGAACTATGCCCTTCGGTTTGGTAACTGCCTGTGCTACCTACGTGAGACTGATGAGAAAGGTCGTGGGTAATATGCAAAATGTTTCAGTTTATTTTGATAACATTTACGTAATGACATCCACGTGGGGCGAACATATCCAAACATTAACATCAGTTTTGCATAGGTTACGCTCACAAGGCCTCACTGCCAAGCCGAAGAAATGCTTCTTTGGGTATAACAAGATTAGATATCTTGGACTGATACTTTCTAATAACTCTCTGCAGCCTCTCCCCAGTAAGATCAAAGCTTTATTAGAATTTAAATTCCCCAAAACCAAAAAGCTCATGCGTAGCTTTCTTAGTTCTGTAAATTTTTATGCACGGTTTATCCCGAACCTTACTGATCTTACAGGCATCTTATCCGACTTCCTTAAAATGTCTGTGAAGGAACCTCTTGAACTTTCCGACGTAGCTCGGGAAAAGTTTAATGAGATTAAAAGTATCTTTTCGAAAGACCCTATACTTAAGATTCCAGATATTAATAAAACATTTTGTTTGAGAACTGATGCCTCCAATACTGGCTTAGGTGCAGTGCTACTACAATACCATGATAGTACTCCCTTCCCTGTATGCTTCCTAAGCCGGAAACTCCTTCCCGCAGAAACGAGATACTCCACCATAGAAAAGGAATGTTTGGCCCTTGTGTGGGGAATCTCCAAACTTAAATTTTATTTGCTGGGAAAAGAATTCATTTTAGAAATGGATCACAAACCTTTGGTATACGTAGAAACTTTTAAGGGAACCAAAAGTCGCCTCTTGAGGTGGACATTGGCACTCCAGGCTTTTAAGTTCCATATTGTGTATATCAATGGTTCATCCAATTATTTCTCTGACTGGTTAAGTCATGACAGTCAGTAGAAGATTTCTTGCCTTATGCGACTTCCATACGTTAGAACTTTTTCCTCGCCTATTCTTCTTATACTCCTTGACTATAAGTCTTGGTATGGGGGAGTGTGAGGGAAAAGTTCAATAGATAGGAGTAGAGGGGGAGTATATAGTAACAATAGTTTCATTGCCGGCTACTTGTTAACTTAAGGTAGGGTAAGTCAAGCTCCAGCTATTCCCGCCTTTTTTCGCCTCCCCAAAAGTGATAGTTTCATTGCCGGCTACTTGTTAAGGTAGGGTAAGTCAAGCTCCAGCTTTTCCCGCCTTTTTTCCCCCACCCCGAAAGTGATAGTTTGACTGCCGGCTGCTTGTTAAGGTAGGGTCAGTCTAGCTCCCACTTTCCCTTCCCCTCCTTCTTCCCCCCCCCCTGGAAGGTGACGTGTGGGGCTCCGGTCCAAACAGTAATCACTAGACTCACAGCTCCCAGCACTACTGTAAGTACATGCCTGCCTTGTATTCTAGTGGTTTTATTGGTTGAAAGCTTCACTTTTGACCAATAATAAACTTAGTCCTTTCAGTCTTGCTCTAGGTTGACTGTGGTAATAATCACCACATCTTTTAGGTATTGTACTTATCATGGAGAGTGATTTCTTAAGCAGTGGGTAACCTGTCTATCTTTCTAGCTTGGATGACAGAGAGGGTCACCTGCCAATCAACGAGAAGAACTGATGGAGATGGACTAACATCCTGAGACTTCCCCTTTTTGGATTTAATTACCTGTGCACCTGTATGAAATTGCAGGACGTAACCCTTCATCATTGCAGCGGTAAAGAACCTGCTTTCCTGTCATCGGGATAGAATACTCAAGGCTATACTGTGAAGAACGAACTGGTGGGTTGTAACCAACACCTGCGACCCCCCCCCATCTTCAGCAACTGCTATGATTTCAACAACACTCAGTGTCACCAACACCAGACTCCCCTATATATATTAGCGTTGAATTCAGTTATTTATATTTTTCATTTTTCATTTTCCTTAATGTAGGATTAATATTTCATATTTAAGTGTTTTATATTTTCTATATAATAAAGTGTTTATGTTTGTCTGTTATTATTTCTTTTTCTATTCATTAATTTTCCTGAGGAGGAGCCAGCCTGGGTAATACTGTCTGAAGTTGTTACAGGGCTGAGTAAGCCTTCACATTATCTAACTTTGACAATACGAATAAGAACAAACTAATACTCAGGAGCCCAGTAAATTTAAAACTAAACCCATCTGCAATAATGTCATTATACATATAGTGAACAACAACCTTAATATAGGAAACACAGTTTCCAACTAAGTGGACTTGACACGACAATGATAATACAATACAAAATTATCCTTCAAACTCCATACAAGTGAAACTATGTCCACCGTCATGTGACTAGACAAATCAATCGACATTAATTAAAACATTAGGTAATGATGTAATTATTGAGTTCGTTAAGACATGTTACAACCAATAAATAATAACTGACTCTTATTTACGCATCATATACATATGATGTTCATAAATTTATTCCAAACTATACCGTGACCTGTAACTCATAATGGTTACAATACTATATAGCAATAGTACATTTGTTTGATGGAGATTTAAAAGTCACGGTCTGACACATGAAAACTGTACTACGAGTCCAAGGATAATAAAAACAATCTAATAAACTTCTATTTTACCTTCCTTACACTTTCTCGTACCCAAACACAACCTTACTTATTACTCTCACACCAAACCACGCACTCAAAACACATACGAGAGACCAGTCCTTTTACGTTTTTACGTTGTACAAATTCCATAAATCCGGAACACGGAAACTACAGTAGGTATATGGAAAACTACGCTCCCAACGATTCCCAAACAACAGCTTGTTCCTACACTTGGTTCGATACATGACTGCTATAATACCGTGTACCCTCTCAATTGTTCCAGCTGTCCGGAGCACCCAAGATGTATGAATAAAATCTGATACTAACACCCCCAAAGCCCTTTCGACATCATCCGGGACCCCCCCCCCCCCCCCACGTCTAAACTAAGGACACGTAAGGGAGACAAAGCCCCCCACCCACTCACCTAATAAGTCTACCGAGCCAACAGCGCACGGCTTCTAACCGCTCGCAAAAATAAATCGCATGAAAAACAGTTTCTTCTATCCCACAATCGCTACAGGACAGAATATCGCGAAACCATCGTGTACACAAAATGGACCCGGACGGCAAGATGTCATGAAAAATTTATATACCGTTTCACTAAATATGGGTCGCAATGGAAGATCCACCAGACAGTTCCAAATATCAGCCCAAGTGTACAACGGAAACTGACTACAGACTGGTGCCACGTCAGCTTCCATAGTCGCCTGAACTAAGATACGCAATTTACACGTGCGCGGATTCGAAACAACTGTAAGCACGCGCAACATATCTACCCATATATGGTGATCATGCCCCTTAACACACTCGCACAGGTATTGATACGTCTCGCTAACTGGATTACCTGCCACTCGCAGGTATTGCACATATGTATGCTTGACTAAAAGGGCAAGCATTGATGCATGAAAATCTAATAATCCTAAAACCCTTTGTGAACACTTACTCTAAGAACACTGCGTCATAACCAGCAACAACGACTTCCCCAGATAAACCGAAACACACGCACCAATAAACATGTCTCATCTCTTGGGCACAACAAAGATACACGCACAACATGCCACACTTTAGTATATAGGATGGAGTTAGTAACTATCACCCGTTGGTGGAGAGTTAACCCATGTAATCTCAGCATACCCACACGCCGGATTACGCCATCAACCACCATCGTAGAATTAAGTACACGTCCTTCAGTACTACTAGCCGCATGAATTAACCCGCATATTTTCAAAGATTCACGCACTCTCCACAGAGATTGGACCTCGTTGCCACGGCCCTAAAAGTAATAGTCCAGACTTATCCTTATTACATATCATACCCGTTGCCTCGCTAAAAGTGGTCACAATACGATCTACGGCAGACAAACTACAGGCATCTGTAAGCATGAGCGTTGTATCATCAACATAGCCAACAATATGGATGGGCCTACCGCACTGCCCATTACATGGATGCTGGTCACACCCAGCTGCCAGTGCCCTATACAATGATTCCTGATAAATAGGAAATAAAATTTGCGATAATGGGCACCCCTGGCGAATCCCATGATGTAAGGATACAGTCGTACCTAATTTCACATTCACCTGGACGCGTAAACTCGAGTCAGTATTTAATGACATAACCCACTTAATAATCATTCGTGCAAAACCCAGCTGCTCCATTATGATTTTCAACACTAGATGATCAACGTTATCAAATGCAGCCTTCCAATCTAACACCAAAATTCCTCCCCCCTATCCATTTCACTTTGGTGGTCGCGAACGAAATCACCAAGTACCTTTTGGCTTAAATACAGCGATCGTCCCGGAATGCAGCCTGACCTGGATGTAAAACCTTCTCTAGGATGGGTTTAAGGCGATTGCACAAAATTTTTGCATATAATTTATAATCAGTGTTTAACAGGGTAATCGCTCTGTAATCATGTATATCAGTACATTCGTTTTTTTTCGGAACAAGAACCACAATACCTTCTCGTTGAGACCTACTTAAACAACCCCGACTTTTCGTACTATTTAATAACCTAACAAGAAACTCACTTAACTCGCCCCAGAATTCTAAATAAAATTCACATGGCAACTTGTCTGACCCCGGCAATTTTCCTTTTTTCATGCCCTGCAAAGTTATCTGTATTTCATCAACACTAACAGGCCCATAGCATATAGCTGTTCATCCTCTATTAATTTACTAGTCACCCACGACTTGACGACATCCATGGCAACAGTACGATCTCAACTACCACTAAATGTATCACGGTAAACTATGTCAGCATAAAGACTCATACGATCGGTATCCATTATCGTGGTACCCGACGGGAAGGACTCAACCCCGTCCCGCACCGTAAAACCGCCCGACGACGCTGATTTTGTTCTCGTAGAACATACGCAGATGGTTGGTCTCCCCAAAGGACTTCATCAATTCCCGCCGCAATTCACGTCCCCTGAAATAACTGATTTTGTAAATCCGATATTTCCGCTTTTAGGGCAGCGAGGTGGTTACCAGATATTCTGCACATGGCTCGTAATACGCACATAATTGATGCCGTAAGTAATTTAACTTCCCATAATGTAATTGTATCGCCTCTTTACTCATTGCCCGAAAAAAGGATTTAATACAGGGATTACCCCTTACATCCCACCACTCTAGAATATCTATGACACCCATCCCATTATTCCATATTTGAGACCACATCCAACGAAATAAATCATGAATTTCATCTCCGTTTAAAAGACTAACATTTAATTTCCAAAATCGAGGAACGACTTGTGGCAAACCAGCCCAGGCGAGACGTACCAATACCGCACGATGATCAGTAAAATGTTCATCACATGTCTGGACACTCTGTATGTCAATAGCATGCGCTACATAGATCCTATCGAGTCGAGCCACGTAACCCTGTCGGACAAAAGTAAAATCCACCCCACCAACTACATCACCTTCCACGTTGCACAACGGAACCACTTGCAAAATATCACCCAAAAGTTGAGAATAAAACCCACTACCCCGCGGTTCCACGTCCCGACGTCGTGTAATGCAATTCCAGTCACCTCCCACGATGGTTACCGCGGGTAGCGACCGGAAGTGATACACAAGCGTCTCCTGAAAAAACTGATTTTTCGTACTCGCATCCCTCGCTGCAGGTCCATAAACGCTAATGAATCCGACTCTCATCGTACCCCACCACCTGTCAACGCGCACTAAGCGACAGTCAGACCCAACTTCCCAATGATGTAACCGAAAAGGACTGTTCTCTCATATTAACACTGCCACACCACCCTTTAACCGCGGACTATTCACTCCATACAAAACATAGCCTCGTATTCTCAATTCACCCACATCCCGATAATTGTGTTCTTGGAGAAACACGACATCAGGCTTAAAAGGACATAAACACTGCTCAAAATCATCTTTCCTGTGAGTCGCCCGTAAACCATTGACATTTATAGTTAAACACTGGAATGTTGCTGGCATTCGTCACACACATTCACTCGTAATACATTGAGACATTGAGCGACATCACCGTCTGTGCCACAAACATCGCCAAGTGGGAGGCTCGCCACTCTGGCATTGTCGTCAAACCATTACCCGCTTATGGGAGCTCCCATCGATAACGGTGCGGGCGGCCGTGGTCATGTGTGCATGGACGTCCATGCTAGTAATTATCACAGTGGGTCCGTCTGGAGTAGCAATCGTTGACGGTGGGCTACCAATGCTATTATCAGATGCCACTGGGGTGGATGGTGGCGCTGGACACTCCTCCACCGCACCATACAATTCCGGAAATGATACAGGGAGGTCTAGCTCTACCTCACGAGGTGGAACAACATCAGTTGATGTTGCTGAGACACCATCATCAGTAACGCTCATCTCCATACAGGGCAATGTTACACACGGTGAATCAGGTGTAGTGACAGGTACATTGAGGGAAGGCTGTTGAGGTGTTGGTGTCGGACGAACGCCCTCACCTACCATGGACTCGGGGGCTTGTGTAGGAGTGTCTGATGACACACGCTGCTCACCCTGTTGACAGGGACGCCGACGATCACATTGATATGCCATGCGTCCATACGCGTCACATAACCGACACATCTTCCTTTGCCCCGAGTAATACACATATACCTAAGTACGGTAGACATGGAGGAGAACAAAAGACGGGATGGCAATTTTGATGGACATTTTTACTGAAAACGACCCGTCAGGTTTACCTTCAAATGGGCCATGGCTCCATACACCTGCATAAGTCTGGTGAATTATCCCAAATTTGGTGAAAACCTTACGGATTGCATGCTCATCAGCTTCGAAAGGGACATTTCGAATCTTGACCCATGTGTAAGTGTGGGACACATCCCAAAGACACACTGCCACAGTTGAGTTCACCTGACAACGTAGATCTTGATAGCGGCGAACAACATCCTCATACACTGTAGTAGTCGTAAACTTGACGAAAACCTGGGAAGCACTATTTACTGAAACACCATAGATGTCATCTTTGGAGATCTTATATGTGTCTTGCAGGATTTGGAGTAGAAGGACGTCAACATTATGATCCAACAAAGATCCCTGCAAAATCTCCATACATACAGTGTTAACTCGTCGGAGGTAATGTTGGGGTAATGTTGATTTTCGCCACCAGAGGGCGAGGCGCAGAGCACACAACCACTCAACTCGGTACCTGTGAGGCAACTGAGTAGCGTCTGCACAAAGGTCCACTCGGCCCAATAGCGAAGAGGACAATGACTAGGACAATTTTTAGTTACCTTGTTTCTCTGTATTTTAGTATGTACAAGTTTGTGAGAAATCTCGTAATTGTCTGCTAATGCTGCAGTTTCCAGAATATCCGAGGTAGTATGATCGATCAGATATTCTTGTATGTCAGCAGACATACAGTTTTTAAATTCTTCGTGTAGTAACAACTGAACAAGGCTGTCGTAGTTGTTGCACTTGGCAGACCTACACCACCTCTCAAATGCAACTTTTTTCTCACGAGCAAAGCTGTATAGCCCTTGTGGCTTAGCACTTCTTTTTAATTATAATAATAATAATAATTCTCATGAGCAAACTCTACACAAGTTTGATCTTGTCGTCGTTGTAACGTACGAAATGCGTTTTGATAACTTATAGATAACAAGTTATACGTCTCTAGAATAGTTTGCTTGACAGCGTCATAACTAATGTACTTGGCAAATGATAAAGCAGCAGTACAAGTTTGAGCTCTTTCTGTCAAAGCTGTGTGCAACAAGGTAGCCCAGTGCTTACTTGGCCAGTTCATAGCACGTGCCTGGTTCTCAAACACATCAAAATAGGTGTCTAAGTCACTCTCAAAAAACTTAGGAACCATGGATGCAGCTTTCTGCACATTAAATGTGTCCTGTGATCTATCAGTCTGTTGTCTTCCAAGACAAACATTTTCTCTCTGGAAATCTTCTTCGTTCAATTTCCTCTGAGCCTCTATTAGTGCAGTCTGCAACATAATGAGGCATTCAAACCTCTCAAACTGTTCCTGAGAGATAGGACCAGTGGGTAATGGAGGAGTAAGGAATCTAACGTGGTCTGGACGGTCCTTAGGTCGGACACTTCGTCCAGCCATCTCTAGAGAGTCTAGATCTGGTCTAAGATAAGTAGATACAGGTGTAGCATACACAGTACTAGCGTGAGTCTTAGTCATACTACCAGCTATACTCTGTACTAATGTGTCAGTGAGGGAAGGCGTGAGCGAGAACTGAGCTACACTAGGCTCAGACACTTCTGCCTCAGTTGCTCTTTCTTCTACTTCATCAAATAGAGTTATACTTCCTAATTGTGACACTAGGCTTTCTGAATCTGAATCATAATCAGACATCTCTGTATGAGCAGGAAACAATATATCTTTAATTAACGCTCTGACAGTTTCTGCGGTGTAATTCCTGTTATACGTCACACCGAGATATTTGGCTACTTGCCAACACGTCTGAAGTTTTAATGTACTTAACTCAGACAAAGTCAGAGTATCAATTAACTGTTTCACTTTGGCATACATCACAAAAATAATTGTATTACGAGAGAGTGATTATGGGAAACTGTAATCCTAATAGGAAATTTAGTGTTGGTTTTCTTAGAGCTAGAGCTCACAAAAAGTATTTCCATCTCCTTGGATCAAGAGACTCAGTCAAGTACATACATCAACCTGGTATGTTGTACAAGACTAAACTCCAAGTCTTTGGATTAGGAAAGCACTCAAAGTGTTTGACCATCAACTTACTAGTATGTCAAACTAGACAATTTCTCCAACACCTTGGATCAAGAGCCTCCCGGTCAGGCCCCCATTTGTTACAAAAAACGCGATTCTAAAAGCTTAGAGATCTCCAGTGAATACCAGAAAGGACTGCCCTTCTAGCATCCTGCCTGTTACTGGGTTTTCGTAACAATTAGTCAGTATCCTTGTCCAATTATGCATTAGAATTCAGTATGATTCAATAGTGCTTCAGGATTACAACTGGTAGGCTACTAACTAGAGAAATTAAAATTTAATAAATTTATTAAGTATGGTCTAGAAGTATATCATATTAAATTAAATTAATCAATTCAAACAAATTAATAATAATCACTTCTCTCGTATACAATAGTATTGTGCTGAAAGCACATATCACATTTATAATTCTTAAGTACCGTCTGGTACATTAACATTTAATAAGATATTACAAATATATGCAAGCAAGTTTGTGTGTATGTGTGTAAGTGCTCTAAGTTGTTCGCTATGTCTCACGACTCAACTAGACTTAAACAAGTGACTGACAAAGTCCTCAAATAAACTAACTTCTTGACCAACTGGCAGTCAGAACAGTCTGCTTGAACAATAAAAAGAATGCTAAGCCCAATAGCAATATAACAAGCAACAGCTACACAGAATCAGGAACAAGGAGATAATATAACGACAGCTAGTAGGGACCATCAGCAGATAATCCACAAAAGTCACAAAACTCCCATAATACTGAATCTAAGTTTAGCATAAGAAAATCCCCGACTGTGATAATACACAGATACCAGTACAAGTTAGGTCAGAAGCTACAGCTCAGGACCTGAGTTGTTTAGAGTGTCTATGCGACACACAACCTCAGTACAACGTCGAAAATCACTAAGTCTATACAATGTTCAGTGAACAGAGTTCTACAGAACTAAAAAGAATAATGAGACAGACAATCTGTCCAACCACCAAGAGAGTCTAGACCAGACTGAATACTTCAGGTGAGGTGACGAAACCCCCCCTCGTTCACGTGATAGCTCCATGGATCGTTGCCCAGCAAGAATCCGGCAGGGAAACGAGCAAAGAGCGATAATTACAGTAGTTAGACAATCAAGACTTGAACTGAGCACATAATAATAATAATAATAATAATAATAATAATCTTTATTTACTACAAGTACATGTACATGGTATACAGTCCTAGCTGACAACAATGACATAATACTACATAGAAAGCCACTTGTTATGCTGAGCATCTCGGGCAAATTAGGTCAGTGTCCCAGGATGCGACCCACACCAGTCGACTAACACCCAGGTACCCATTTTACTGATGGGGAACATAGACAACAGGTGGAAAGAAACACGCCCAATGTTTCTACTCTGGCTGGGAATCGAACCCAGGCCCTCGCCGTGTGAAGCGAGAGCGTTAACCACCAGGCCACCAGAGCCCATAATATGTTGCATCCTACCTAACCAAAGGAAGCTAAGTCAAATAACAATATAAAGCAAAACATTTACGATTTAGCTATTATCGCAAATACAAGCAATGTAAAATTATATGAAAAGGTAATAATTATATATATATATATATATAAATATATATATATATATATATATATATATATATATATATATATATATATATATATAATATATATATATATATATATATATATATATGTATATATATATATATGTATACATACATATTAATCATTGCAACCCATTCAGGGGATGCAACAAGCAACCACTACAATACAAGCAGTGGGAACAAGCAAGCAACCACTACAATACAAGCAGTGGGAACAAACAAGCAACCACTTAACAAATCCCCAGGCCCTGATGAACTGTATGCAAGGGTTCTAAAGGAATGTAAAGAGGAGCTTAGCAAACCTTTGGCTAATCTTTTCAACATATCTCTACAAACTGGCATGGTGCCAGAAAAGTGGAAAATGGCAAATGTGATACCTATTTTTAAAGCAGGTGACAGGTCCTTAGCTTCGAACTATAGACCAATAAGCCTAACCTCCATAGTGGGAAAATTTATGGAATCAATAATTGCCGAGGCAGTTCGTAGCCACCTTGAAAAGCATAAATTAATCAACGAATCTCAGCATGGTTTTACAAAGGGGCGTTCCTGCCTTACGAATTTATTAACTTTTTTCACTAAGGTATTTGAGGAGGTAGATCATGGTAATGCATATGATATTGTGTATATGGACTTCAGTAAGGCTTTTGACAGGGTCCCACATCAGAGACTATTGAGGAAAATTAAGGCACATGGAATAGGAGAAATTTTTTCCTGGATAGAGGCATGGTTGACAAATAGGCAGCAGAGAGTTTGCATAAATGGGGAGAAATCAGAGTGGGGAAGAGTCACGAGCGGTGTTCCACAGGGGTCAGTGTTGGGCCCCCTGCTGTTCACAATCTACATAAACAACATAGATGAGGGCATAAAGAGCGACATCGGCAAGTTTGCCGATGACACCAAAATAGGCCGTCGAATTCATTCTGACGAGGACATTCGAGCACTCCAGGAAGATTTGGATAGACTGATGCAGTGGTCGGAGAAGTGGCAGATGCAGTTTAATATAGACAAATGCAAAGTTCTAAATGTTGGACAGGACAATAACCATGCCACATACAAACTAAATAATGTAGATCTTAATATTACAGATTGCGAAAAAGATTTAGGAGTTCTTGTTAGCAGTAATCTGAAACCAAGACAACAGTGCATAAGTGTTCGCAATAAAGCTAATGGAATCCTTGGCTTCATATCAAGAAGCATAAATAATAGGAGTCCTCAGGTTATTCTTCAACTCTATACATCCTTGGTTAGGCCTCATTTAGATTATGCTGCACAGTTTTGGTCACCGTATTACAGAATGGATATAAATGCTCTGGAAAATGTACAAAGGAGGATGACAAAGTTGATCCCATGTATCAGAAACCTTCCGTATGAGGATAGACTAAGGGCCCTGAATCTGCACTCTCTAGAAAGGGATATGATTGAGGTGTATAAATGGAAGACAGGAATAAATAAAGGGGATGTAAATAGTGTGTTGAAAATATCTAGCCTAGACAGGACTCGCAGCAATGGTTTTAAGTTGGAAAAATTCAGATACAGAAAGGATATAGGAAAGTACTGGTTTGGTAATAGAGTTGTGGATCAAACTCCCAAGTACAGTTATAGAGGCCAGAACGTTGTGTAGCTTTAAAAATAGGTTGGATAAATACATGAGTGGATGTGGGTGGGTGTGAGTTGTACCTGATAGCTTGTGCTACCAGATCGGTTGCCGTGTTCCTCCCTTAAGTCAATGTGACCTGACCTGACTAGGTTGGGTGCATTGGCTTAAGCCGGTAGGAGACTTGGACCTGCCTCGCATGGGCCAGTAGGCCTTCTGCAGTGTTCCTTCTTTCTTATGTTCTTATGTTCTTATGAAATACAAGCAGAGTGAACAAGAAATCAACCACTACAATACAAGCAGTGGGAACAAGAAAGCAACCACTTTAATACAAGCAGTGGGAACAAGCAAGCAACAAACTACAATACAAGCGGTGGGAACAAGCATGCAACCACTACCATACAAGTAGTGTGAACAAGTAATCAACCACTACAATACAAGCAGTTGGAGCAAGCAAGCAACCACTACAATACAATCAGTGAGAACAAGGCAAGCAACCACTACAATACAAGCAGTGGGAAGAAGCAAGGAACCACTACAATATAAGCAGTGGGAATAAACAAGAAACCACTTGAATACAAGCAGTTGGAATCAGCAAGCAACCACTACAATATAAGCAGTGGGAACAACAAGCATCCACTAGAATACAAGCAGTGGAAACAAGCAAGCAACGACAACAATACTAGCAGTGGGGACAAGCAAGCAAACACTACAATACAAGCAGAGTGAACAAGCAAGCATCCACTACAGAACAAGCAATGGGAACAAGCAAGCAACCACTACAATATCAGCAGTGGGGACAAGCAAGCAACCACTACACAACAAGCAATGGGAACAAGCAAGCAACCACTACAATATCAGCAGTGGGGACAAGCAAGCAACCACTACAAGACTAGCAGTGGGAACAAGCAAGCAACCTCTGCAATGTAATCATTACGAACAAGCAAGCAACCACTACAGTACAAGCAGTGGAAGCAAACAAGCAACCACTACAATACAAGCAGTTGGAACAAGCAAGCAACCACTACAATATAAGAAATGGGAATGTTATGACCAAGGTCATAATAAGAATAATTTATATATGTATTATCCTCTTAATATTATTCTCAGGATTTCTTTAATATTAGCTAAGTTAAAGATTTCACTAGTTTATAATATTATCTAGTTTAGAAATATACCCGGGTATGATGTGTATATATATATTTATCTATTTTGAGTTATGTGTAGGGTAGGTAGGTAACAGCTGGCTAAGAGTTGAAACAAGGTATGTCCTTGGAGGGTAGTTTAGTCTACTCTTCCCTCTCCACTTTGGCGAGTTGATGTCATGTAGGGATTAACTGTGTTAATTCAGTTCGCACTCTCTGCCGACTCAGTGTGCAGTGACTGAGCTACCCCTCCAGTACTCCACCTTATTCTCACTTGGATAGAGAATTTTGTTGTAGAAACTCCTGAACCAGCTTGAGGTTTATTCTGAAGTGAAGTCAGAGGACAGTTAAATACTGTAACCCTCAGTTTACGATGTGACGACCTGTGTCAAGTTTAGAACTTTAAGTGATGTATTTCTTAAGCCAGGGAGTTATTCAGTGAAAGTGTTCCTTCTCAATGTATGTAAATTATGTGGTAAAAACGCCACGAAGTAGAAAGTCTACTCGAACTTACAATAAATCAGCTAAAGAAATACTACGAAGGGCTTGTCCCTGTGGCTGCGGTGAGGACACAAGAAGGCAACCCAAGTAAGGAAGATTGTTCCGGTGGAGTAGAGATAAGACTGAAGAACTCGGAAATAATGGAAACCTTAGATGATTATCTTGGTAACTTAGAAAAGGAAAGAGCAAGTGAAATCCGAGACTTGATTTACACCTACAGAAGTCTCTTTGGAGATATCCCCCAACAGTGCACCATGGGGATCCACGACGTGGACGTGCAAGGAGCTGCTCCGGTTAAACAAGCTCTGTATAGAGTCAGCCCAGTAAGAAATAAAGCTCTGCAGGAGGAAATAAGTTTCCTGTTCAATCATGGTTTGAGTGAACATAGCAAAAGCCCTTGGGCTTCACCGTGTGTCCTTGTACCTAAGTCAGATGGTTCATTTAGAATGTGTACGGACTTTCGGAGAGTAAATTCCCTAACGGTGGCTGACAGATTCCTCCTTCCTAGGGATGACGACCTAATATACAGTGTCTGCAGTTCAAAGTATGTCAGTCGTTTGGACCTCTTGCATGGTTATTATCAGGTGCCGTTATCGCCCCAAGCTCAGAAGATTTTTTCTTTCACTGTCCCTGGAGGCCTGTTTAACTACCGCTTCGACCTTCCAGAGGCTTATGAATCGGCTGACGTACGACTTGGAAGGAACGGAAGCCTACTTAGATCTAGTAGTATTCAACGATGAATGGCCTCAACACCTGATTCGGCTGGAAGCGCTCTTGAAAAGGCTAGATGAACACCATTTCACCGTCAACCTTGCCAAGAGTGAGTTTGGTCAGGCCCGGATAAAATATCTGGGATTTAATATAGGACAAGGCACAGTTGCCCCCGTCAATGTGAAGATTCTTGCTATTGTAGAATTTCCCGCTCCACAAGACAAGAAAGGTGTACAGAGGTTCCTAGGGATGGCCAGTTACTTCGGCCGGTTTTGCCCTAATTTTTTGCAAGTGGCGGTGCCCCTGTTTGAACTTACAAGTTCTAAAGTTCCTTTTAAATGGACGGCTACAAGTGAGTTAGCCTTTACTCGTCTAAAGTGTCTACTTGGGTCCTCTCCAGTTCTACAGAGTCCGGTGTTCAAAACTCCCTTTACTTTACAAGTGGATGCGAGCGAGTATGCAGTCGGTGCTGTTCTTCTACAACCTTCCTCCTCTTCTGATCTTTTACACCCAGTCTGTTATTTTTCTGCAAAATTGAAACCCCACCAATTAAGTTATGCAACCGTTGAAAAGGAGGCGCTAGCATTGGTCTTAACCTTGGAACACTTTGAGGTTTATCTCGGGACTACCCCTCATAAAATTAGAGTAAAAACACATCATAATCCCTTAACCTTTTTAAACACCATGAAGGCTAAAAATGCTAGAATACAAAGATGGTCCCTTAGGATACAACCTTTTTCTGTAAGTATTAACCATATTAGAGGAGCTGATAACGTGATTGCTGACACTGTCCCATCCTTAAGACATGTTTTTAAATTTGAGTTTACAAAAGAGGGGATTTATGGTACATTTTCGTAGAGATGTATTTGTTTAATGCGTTTTCTTAATGCTATATGTTTACTTACAGTTATGTGATTCTTGTAACCACTGAGGAGACCTGCCACGTAAGCCACCATATGGTATCCAGAACTTTTTTCTGCGGTGGATGTCTCCTGTTGTCTTACCCTGACTTCTCCTGCTACCAAGGGTCACTTAAGGCCTCATTATGGGAAACGCCTCCTCTACCAGAAGCTATGGTTATGTGGTGTCTACACATACGTGGTTAGGCGACACAAGGCTTTTAATTTTCTTATTGGAGAAGCATCATTTGTTATCAGGGTCTTTGTCAGAGGAATGACATGTATTCTGGTTTATATTCTATTTTTGAAGTCCTCTTTTACGGCGAAGTTTAGTCGTCGAAAGGGAGGGGGAGCGGTGTTATGACCAAGGTCATAATGAGATTAATTTATATATGAATTATCCACTTATTATACTCGGGGTTTCTTTAATATTAGCTAAATTAATGATTCCACTATTTTATAATATTGTCTGATTTAGGAATATGCCCGGGTATGATGTATATATATATATGTCGTGCCGAATAGGCAGAACCTGCGATCTTGGCTTAAATAGCAACGCTCATCTTGCCATATAGAACAAGCGAAAATTTGTGTATGCAATAATTTCGCCAAAATGATTCTGAACCTAACGAGAAAAATATATTTCACTCTGTTTGTTTAGTATTAAATTATTATTAAGAAATCTAAAATATGTTTAGTTGGGTTAGGCTAAAATAAATTGTTCTTGTTATAATAAGGTTAGATAAGTTTTCTATGATTATTTTGGTGCAAAATAAATTTTTTTTACATTAACATTAATGAAAAAATATATCTTTAAACGTATAAGAAAATTTTAGAAAGGACTTAATTTTAAATGAGTTCTTGCTAATTGACCAGTTTTACATATTCGGCACGACATATATATATATATATATATATATATATATATATATATATATATATATATATATATATATATATATATATATATATATATATATATATATATATATATATATATATATGCAATAAGATCACAGTAAACAGGTGATTTCAGAATATGCAAAACAACCACTCTGAAAGAATAGAGAAATTCCAAGCGCTTTCGTGACTACTCACATTATCAAGGAACTATGAAAGTAAAGCATCCAAGGAAGCTATATAAAGGGTCTGGCCGGCACCTCACTATCAGATCCCACAACGGTTTAAACACCTGACGCGCGCCGACCCAACTTGGATAGGTCCTTGGCACAACTCACCCCACAAACTATTCTACCCAAGAAATAAGAAATTTTAAAGATTATTTGTCCAGTGTATTATTAAATTCTTCCCAAATTCTATTAATTATAAATGGATCTAATTTATATAAACCAAAGGAAATATTCATATTATTGTCAAAACTGCTTTTTATGAAACAAGATTCAATTATATTCCTGTCGACCATGGACTTGCTTGATACTACTTTCTCAACTTTTTGAAAATCAATTGGATCTATTGGTCCACTATTATTCCTCGCATCAAGATAGAGTCAAACTGTCTGTTTTCTCATCAATGTTTCTGAGAGCTTTACGAATTTGTAGTCCTGAGTTCATAGATGAGGAAATATTCAAAATTTATGAAATAGGTAATGATTTAAAATACCCAAGAAATGTAATTGATAAATCTTTTAAAATTGCTAGAAATACTTTTTACAATCCAAAAAGGGACAACCAGCCTTATTCAAATAAAAATATGTTGGTTCTCCCTTACCATGAAAACTTGGTTGATATGCCTTCTCTTCTTAAGACTTTTAATATTAAAGTTGTATTCAAAAATCTCGATACAGTAAAAAAACTTTTGATAAAGAATTCCCCCCAAAATGCTGATGGATGTGTCTATAAGATTCCTTGTAAAATTTGCGATAAAGTTTATTACGGTCAAACTGGTAAAAATCTCGAACTAAGATTAAAACAACATAAATATAGCATTAGAACTGGACAAGATTCCAATGCTCTATTTATTCATGTAAGAGATTTTAACCATCCAATTGATTTTCAAAAAGTTGAGAAAGTAGTATCAAGCAAGTCCATGGTCGACAGGAATATAATTGAATCTTGTTTCATAAAAAGCAGTTTTGACAATAATATGAATATTTCCTTTGGTTTATATAAATTAGATCCATTTATAATTAATAGAATTTGGGAAGAATTTAATAATACACTGGACAAATAATCTTTAAAATTTCTTATTTCTTGGGTAGAATAGTTTGTGGGGTGAGTTGTGCCAAGGACCTATCCAAGTTGGGTTGGCGCGCGTCAGGTGTTTAAACCGTTGTGGGATCTGATAGTGAGGTACCGGCCAGACCCCTTATATAGCTTCCTTGGATGCTTTACTTTCATAGTTCCTTGATAATGTGAGTAGTCACGAAAGCGCTTGGAATTTCTCTATTCTTTCAGAGTTGTTGTTTTGCATACATATATATTTACATATATATATATATATATATATATATATATATATATATATATATATATATATATATATATATATATATATATATATATATATGTATATATATATAATGTATATATGTATGCATGCATTTTGAGTAATGTGTTGGGTAGGTAGGTAACAGCTGGCTAAGAGTTGAAACAAGGTATGTCCTTGGAGGGTAGTTTAGTCTACTCTTCCCTCTCCACTTTGGCGAGTTGCCTTCAAGAGAGAGCTGGACAGATACCTAAAGTCAGTGCCGGATCAGCCGGGCTGTGGCTCGTACGTTGGACTGCGTGCGGCCAGCAGTAACAGCCTAGTTGATCAGGCCCTGATGCATCGGGAGGCCTGGTCATGGACCGGGCCGCGGGGGCGTTGATCCCTGAATAACCTCCAGGTAACCAGGGACTAACTGTGTTAACTCAGTTCGCTTTCTCTGCAGACTCAGTGTGCATTGACTGAGCTACCCCTCCAGTACTCCACCTTATTCTCATTTGGATAGATAATTCTGTTGTAGAAACTCCTGAACCAGCTTGAGGTTTATTCTGAAGTGAAGTCGGCGGACAGTTATATACTGTTACCCTCAGTTTACGATGTGACGACCTGTGTCAAGTTTAGAACTTTAAGTGATATATTCCTTAAGCCAGGGAGTTACTCAGTGAAAGTGTTCCTTCTCAATGTATATACTCATGTACAAGTAATGTCATTATTGAGGAAGCAGTAATATTCCACTGATCATTAACAAGTGTAGTGACAATATTGAAGGGGGTCTATGATGTACATTCTATTTAAGTGTTTTCTTATGTGAATGAAAGTTTCGGACGAAGTGATTTTTAATAGATATTTATGAATATCTAAGAAGTATTTAAGCTTTTAAATAAAAAGAAACTAGAAAAGACTGAGTAACTATTATTTGTGCCTTACATTTCTAAGTTTGGAAGTATCTTCTCATTCTATGAAGTGTATTGTTACGGAGTGCACTAACCTGGCTAAAGATTAAGATTCAAACCGTAACAGGGAATAACAAGCATCCATAAGAATAAAAGCAGTGGAAACAAGCAAACAACTGCTACAATACAAGCAGTGGGAACAAGCAAGCAACCACTACAAGCAGTGGGAACAAGCAAGCAACCACTAAAACACAAGCAGTGATGACAAGCAAGCAACCACTTCAATAACAAGCAGATGGAACAAGCAAACAACCACTACAATACAGTGGGAACAAACATGCAACCACTGACATACAAGCAGTGGGAACAAGCAAGCAGCCACTACAATACAAGCAGTGGGAAGAAGTAAGAAACCACTTCAGTACAAGCAGTAGAGACAAGCAAACAACCACTACATTTCAAGCTGTGGGAACAAGCAAGCAACCACTACAATACAAACAGTGGGGAGAAGCAATCAACCAGTACAGTAGAAGCAGTGGGAACAAGCAAGCAACCACTACAATTCAAGCAGTGGGAACAAGCAAGCATTCTCTACAATACAAGCAGTCTACCTGGAGTTTACCTGCAGAGAGTTCCGGGGGTCAACACCCCCGCTGCCCGGACTGTGACCTCGACTCATGGTGGATCAGGGCCTGATCAGCCAGGCTGTTACTGCTAGCTGCACGCAATCCAATATACGAATCACAGCCCGGCTGGTCAGGTACTGAACTTTAGATGCTTGTCCAGTGCCCACTCTAAGACAGCCAGGGGAATATTTGTAATCCCTCTTATGAATTCTGGGAGGCAGTTGAACAGTCTTGGGCACCTGAGACTTATTGTATTGTCTCTTAACGTGCTAGTGGCACCCCTGCTTTTCATTGGGAGAATCTTGCATCGTCTGCCGAGTCTTTTGCTTTCGTAAGGAGTGATTTTCGTGTGCAAGTTCGGTGCTATTCTCTCTAGGATTTTCCAGGTGTATATAATCATGTATCTCTCCCGCCTGTGTTCCAGGGAGTACAGGTTCAGGAACATAAAACGCTCCCAGTAGTTGAGGTGTTTTATCTCCGTTATGCACGCCGTGAAGGTTCTCTGTACATTTTCTAGGTCAGAAATTTCACCTGCCTTGAAAGGTGGTGTTAATGAGCAGCAATATTCCAGCCTAGATTGAACAAGCAAGAAACCACTACAATACCAGCAGTGGGACCAGGCAAGCCATAACTACAATACAAGCAGTGGGGACAAGCAAGCAACCACTACAATACAAGCAGAGGGAAAAAGCAAGCAACTGCTACAATACAAGCTTTGGGAAGAAATAAGCATCCACTACAACAGAAGCAGTCGGAATAAGCAAGCAACCACAACAATACAAGCAGTGGGGACAAGCAAGCATCAACCTGTAATAAAAAAGGTTTGGAGAAGTCTGGAGACAAAAGAATGGGTGCAGTATAAAGTAATCTTTTTACTATCATAAAAGCATTTTGACATTCTGGGGTCCAATTAAAGGGAACTTCATGGCTGGTAAGTGAATAAGAGAGACTACAATATCTGAGACATTTTTACAGAATATTCTGTAAAATCCTATCATGCCTAGGAAACACTGAAGAGATTTCCTATCATGAGGAACTGAATAATTTTTATGGCAAGAACTTTGGGCCTAATTCATGGCCCAAAAAAGTAGCAGTAGCCTGGCCAAAGGAAAATTTAGATAAGTTAACAGTTAAGTGGAAACTCTGAAAGGTCTCAAAGAGAGCTTTAAGACTAAACATGTGTTGATCCCAAGTATCCGATAATCACAATGTCACCCATGTATGCTGCCGTGCCTTCAAGTCCTTTAATAGCCT
>NW_027197140.1:47500-68152 GCF_038502225.1 Cherax quadricarinatus | reverse complement strand
TCACCCCTCTTCCTCCCCCGCCCACCCCTCACAACACACACGTCCAAGACAAGAGAGAAGACAAACACGTCTAGCGATCAATTCTCCTGACGCACGCACCACGAAAGACCACCAGTCAAGGAACGTGTGTGTGTGTGTATGTGTATCCTTACTGATGTCTTTGTGTATCATTGCGTGTTCCAAGCAAATACACACATGCGTGTACAAAAGATTTACTGTTAAACCTTTTTCATTTTTGCAGATAGATTTACTAATTAACAGAATTTTTATAATTTGTATTAAAATTATTATTATTATTATTATTATTATTATTATTATTATTATTATTATTATTATTATTATTATTATTATTGTTGTTGTTGTTATTGCTAATTTTAGCTGTTTATTAAATCCAATATTTGTATAAACAGAACTAAAAAAATCCTAAAGATAAAAAATTGCTTTTGTGGAGTCAGTAACCTGACTGACTGACCTGCCAGGCCAGGAAATAACACTCATTTAACTTATCAAAGGTAACTTAAGAAAGGTAAACAATGTAAGCTTGCATGAGAATATAAGAAAAAAATCTAGCTCTCCACCAAATTTAAACGTTTCGGAAGGCACTGTTTCACATTTTTTCACAGACCAGTTCTAAAGGCCAAGAGCTGTTATCCTACCTCAGCTCTAAGGATGCCATCCACAGCTGTCGGCTATCACCCAGGTACCTACTTATTGCTAGGTGAACAGGGGCAGCTGGTGTAAGGAAACTTACTTAACGTTTCCACCTGGCTGGGGATCGACCACGGACACTCAGTATATTTAAACATTGTTGGAAATAAACTAAAAGTTTATATCAAGCATTTTTCATTCTACTGTAAAACAGAAGGGCTCTTGATCCATGAAATTAGTCATTCTCCCCTTCCTCGGATCAGAACTGATGTCCACTTATAACAAGGTCGGTTTTGACTTCTGTGCGTTTACCTCACCTTCGTGAAAAAATAAACTGGAAGAGATGTTAAGTAACAGGTGATGATAATGTCTAGAATGAGTGTGCTAGTGTCCAGCTGAGGTCCACCAGTCATGCTTCCTGGTCTCACAACACATTCAAACTGTCAGCCAGCTAGGTAATCTGTCAGTCGGTTACTCATTTGATTAGTCGCTCAGAGAGCAAGTTAACCGGCCAGTATGCCAACTAGTTATTCAGCTAGCCAGCCACCTAGTCAGCCAGCGAGTCAACAAACTAGCTACCTAGTCAGTCAGCCAGCAAACCAGCAACCAATTCAGCTGAGTTAACCAACAAATCAACAACCTAGTCAGTCAGAAAGTCAGGCAACAAACCAGCCACCTAGTCAGTCAGCCAAAAAAACAACCACCAGACTAGCTAGGTGGTCTGACTGACCACCTAGTCAGTCAGACAGCTAATAAACCAGTCACCTAGTCAGTCAATCAGCCAGCAAACCAGCCACCTAGTCAGTCAGCCAGACAGCCAACAAGCCAGCGAAGTTTTGGTGTTCTTGGGCTATACAATGAAGACATGCGAAAAACATTTAATTATGTCTTAATTTTTAATGAGAATGAGTGTGGCAACACTGAGTCGTGGCACTGTGTGGTCTTAGCACTGTTGTCGTAGCAGTGTTGTAGCAGTATGTGGCAGCACTGAGTCGTGACATTGTAGTCGTAGCACTGTGTTGTTGTAGCACTATGTGGTGACACTCTTTGACAGCACTATGTGGTCGTAGCACTGTTTGGTAATACTTTGTGGTAGCACTGAGTGGTAATACTGTGGTAGCACTGAGTGGCATTACTCTGTGGTAGCAGTGAGTGGTAATACTGTGTGGTAGCACTGAGTGGTAATACTGTGTGGTAGCACTGTGCGGTAGTACTGTGTGGTAGCACTGGGTGGTAATACTGTGTGGTAGCACTGGGTGGTAATACTGTGTGGTAACTGAGTGGTAATACTGTGTAATAGCACTGAGTGGTAATACTGAGTGCTAATACTATGTGGTAATACTGAGTGCTAATACTATGTGGTAGCACTGTATGGTAGCACTATGTGGTAGCACTCAGTGGTAGTAGTGAGTGATAGAACTGTGTGATAGCACTATGTGGTAGTAGTGACTGGTAGCACTGTGTGGTAGCACTGTCATACGTGATACCAGTGTGTGTAGTATCACTGTGGTAGGTGGTACCTATGTGTTGTATATGCGTGGTATATCTGTGTGGTAGCATTCTGGTACTTGGTATACCTCTCTACAACACGTTTACGTCTGTGGTATCTCTCTGTGTGGTACCAAATAGCATTGTGTGGTAGCACTTTGGGGTGCCTATTGTAATATTATTGTGAATGTGTGAATTGTAAATGTGTAATCTTGTTTGTATCGTAAATGTGTAGTGATGGTTGAATTGTAAATGTGTATGTAGTCTTGTTTGTATTGTAGATGTGTACTGTTTATATTGTAAATGTGTAGTGAAGTGAATAATGTAAATGAGTGGTGATGTTATATAGTGCATATTTGTAAATATGGCTGTGTTTTAATGTAAATATTGTTCGAGTCATGTGATTTACATTCGCCTGTAAAATAATCTTACTACAAAGGTAACACGAGAAGCTAAGTAGTGTTTCTAAGAGGTAATTCTTAACTAAGAATCACAGTTCTATTTGTGTTCGAAGCGCCCTGGCAGATACCTTTCTTCACAATCGTGTTATTATGATTCCGTGGATAAGGAGGTAACATCCTTAGTAAAAAATCTTAAGGGAGAGATAACAGCCCGATTTGATAATCTAACCTGTGGACGGTAGCGCAAGACCATATGGATACACAAAAGGCCTAGGAACTTGGCCCCAAAACGTTTAACAGGAGTGCATCTGGATTTATATCTACAGTTCACTTATCTGTTACAAGTAAATTTAGGAAATTTGCTCAATATATCTATCTTATTTTCATTAATAAAATATCTTGATACGTCACATAGGTCATTATACTGCCTATCTCTATTCTTATAGAACGCCAAAAAGTCAAAAAACTTCCCGGAGAAGGAACAATTCAAAGTAATCTTCTTAGAGAATAAAAAAAAATCACAATATTGTAGCTAGAACAATTCACCAAAAATAAACCGTTACTTAGGTGATGACCAATACCTTCCTGTCCGCCTTAGACCATTGTCAAGATAGAGCTGGGTTGAGGCAGTAGAGAAGGCCTGAAGACAATACGGTAAGGGTCGAGGAAGAACGGAGCTGTATTTTTATGACTGTTATTATTATTGTTATTATTAGTAGTAGTAGTAGAAGCAGTAGTAGCAGTAGTAGTAGTATAAGTTGTAGTAGTGGCAGTGCTAGTTGCGGTAGCGCTTGTGGTGGTAAACAAAGAAGAGATATAACGTTCTAGGTTAGGATACTAATACTCTTACCAGAGATAATTAGTAACTAAAGCCAGTCTACATGCCAAAAATGTTATTAACCCTAATTACGTGCAAGAAGAATGCATGTAAGAAATTGAAATTGACGGGTAACAATGAGAAACATGCAAATTACATCAGATTGCAGAGGGAATGCAGGAAATGAGGACTATGCAAATGATATTAGACTGCAGTGGGAATACGGAAAAGGGAAACAACCAAATTATATCAGATTGCAGAGGGAATACAGGAAATGAGAAACATGTAAGTGATATCAGATTGCAGCAAATAAACATAAAATCAGACCGCGGAGAGAATACAGTAAATGAGACATATATGAAATCAGAGTGCAGAAGGAATACAGGAAAAGAGAGACATAAATAAAATCAGATTGCAGAGGGAATGCAGGAAATGAGGAACATAAATAACTCAGATTGTAGAAGGAATACAAGAAATGAGAAACGTAAATGAAATCAGATTGCAGAAGGAATATAGGAAATGAGAAACGTGTATATAATATCAGACTGCAGGGGAAATACTGCAAATAAGAAACATAGCATCCGCCAGTAACAACAAGGAGATATTTACGTTATAAGTAACAACTCACGGCAGAGAAATATTCTTAAAAATCTTGTGAAATGAAAGTGACCATGAGAAACAAAAACGTGACTTTTAGTCGAGTTAGCACAGGGAGGAAAATGACGAAAATTTGTTACAGAAAGTGACACCGGAAAGTGACACAAGGAATGCTCAGTCACCGGAGAGTGACACAAGGAAGGCTCGGTCACCGGAAAGTGACAAAGGGAAGGCTCAGTCACCGGAAAGTGACACAAGAAAGGCTCGGTCACCGGAAAATGGCACAGGAAAGACTCGGTCACGGGAAAGGGACACAAGCAAAACTCGGTCACATTAAACTGATACAAACAAGACTTGGTGACATGAAAGTCACACAAGCAATCCTGGGTCACAATGAAAGGAACACAAGCAAACCTCGGTCACAGTGTAAAGTCACATAAGCAAAACACGATCTCACGACTTCTCCACAAGACAATAACTGTGGCAGCGTGCCGGCAGTGAGTGCAGGCATACATGATGCACAGCAAGAATTTCAGGCAACACATCGTTCAGGCTGGAGATCAATCAAGTCTGACAATGTTCTGTCTTCATCGATAAGTCCACTACAGTGAAGCCTTGCTGTGCATTACAGGTCTCTGACTTCTTCACAAAACTTAGTTAATATTCCCTCCCTCTCTCTCTTCCCCCCTCTCTCTCTCTCTTTCTGTCTTTATATATACATATATATATATATATATATATATATATATATATATATATATATATATATATATTCGTGCCGAATAGGTAAAAATTGGTCAATTAGCAAGAACTTATTTAAAATTAAGTCCTTTCTAAAATTTTGTCCTATACGTTTAAAGGTATATTTTTTCATTTATGTTAATGTAAAAAATAATAATTGTGCACCAAAAGAACCTTAGAAAACCTACTTATTATAACAAGCGCAATTTAATTTAGCCTAATCCAACTAAATATATTTTAGATGAGTTTACAATAATTTAATAATAAACAAACACAATGAAATATATTTTTTTTTAATTTACGTTAGGTTCAGAATATATTTTACTGATTTTTATTATTAAGCGAAATTATTGCATACACAAATTTTCGCTTGCCTTATTCGGCAAGAAGAGCACGTTGCTATTTAAGCCAAAATCGCAAGTTTTACCTATTCGGCACGACATATATATTGATAAAAGTGGAGAACATGCGCCGAGATGAGGCTTATATGCCGAAGACAGATGAGGGATGGCAAGAACGGTGAGGAGGAAAAGACTGAAGTAGGATATAACAATGAAAACGATTGTACGTAGACAGAATGAGAGGTAAGTATGGTGGTGAAAATGTGTTAAGGTTGCAGTCTCTTTCTGTGTTATTACTAATATAAATGACATTTAGATTTTTTAATGTACGTGTATGTGGCAAGCGGAGTGACTGACCCATATGGAATGTCAGCTGCGTCTGCTCGTCTTACCCTGACATAAAAAAAAACTAGCCATGAAAAATAACTTCTAACACTAACAAATTTTCGGGGCTGAATGTATTGTCAGTCAGAATACTAAATGAATCTTGACCTTCAGTCACGTTCCCGCTAACAGTTATATTCAATACATTATTTGAAGAAACCGATGTACCATGTACTGGTACATCTAATATTCAATCTTTGAGGTTGGTTATGCGTCATAAATTACACGTACATCAGTTTAACGTCGATAATGAATAAACTGATGGTAACTATAGTGATAAACATGTTTTGTATGTGTGTGTTATTTTTGTGCAAGATAATAGCCTATTAATTAATAATCAAAAGGCTTCCAGTAATAAAAGATTCTGCTAAACGATGATTATCTAGTAAAGTAAAAACTCAGTGCATAAATGGCAAATTTCACGGTGATTAGTTCAATGATTGGAAGCAATAGACGCTTGAAAAAAAAAATGTTCCAGTAGAAGCTTGATGGCTGTTTAACCTAGCGATTAGTCCTTGACTATGTGTTTTTCTCAGAATACGTAAATTGAGTTTACTTCCAAAATTGTAAAGTTAGCAGATGACACGAAATTGGGGAAATGTGCAACACCCATCACCAATTGTCTAGGTATCCAGAGACCTGTCTATACTGTCGATGTTGTTAGAAAGTGGAACCTGAATTTCAATGTTTACAAATGAAAGAAGGTATTTTGTAGAGGATGATAAAGAATGATTTAAGCTTACATGAGAACCTCTCTAACAGAGATAAATATAGAAAAAGACCCTGCAGTACGCATAAACAATTACCTAAAACATACAAAGGGATGTCTTGCTGCAAGCAGGAAAACAAACAGGATGATTGGTTTTAAAGCAAGAGATTTCGAGAACAAAACAGTCAAGCAATAACAACCCAGTACAGTTCTCTTGTCAGCCTCCATCTCCAATGCGCTCTCCAGTTCCGGTCATCTAACTGTATTACATATAACGAAAGATTTGAGAAAGCGTAAAGTTATACAACAGAGATCGTATATCTTTAAGAAACAAACCGCAAGTTACTCAACTTTTCTTATTCAGCAAACGTACGAGACAAGACGTACGAGACAAGACGTACGAGACAAGACGCCTTCGTACAAAACTTAGAGAAAGTAAACAGATTCGAAATACTCAAACATGAAGAATTATAAAGGACAAAGAGATACAGTTATATTAAACAGTTTTCTAAAATTCCATTGTAATTAGTGCGAATGTGATTAGTGTTATCTCACGTACGGGGTTGTGAAGTTGATAACATTAAATCAATTAAATCCTTCAGGAATCAGATGATTTAACGTTATCAGTGTGCGTCTGTCTGATTCCTTCAGAAATTAGTTAGGCAAACACTTCGCCAACACAAAATTCAACCATTTACGATCTACTCCAGGTGGTGAACATCAGAACATTAGTGGATGTTTGAGAATTGCACGTGATCATTCCGTTTAACTATGGTCCGTCTGAAGTAAGGTATTTAGAAGCAGAATTTGTGATATGCATATCACTGTGCTGGCAAGAGTAATTGCAGTAGTGCGAGTGCAATTGCAATAGAGGTAGTTCTATCTCTCTCTCTCTCTCTCTCTCTCTCTCTCTGCAAATGCTCTATATTTAATCTTGAATTACCTTGTAATTGAGATCATAATACAGCTAACGAGCATTCATTATACATGTTTGAACCAAAATAAATTAAAGCAAATAAATTTGTAATTCTGTGCAACAGCATTTAATCTCGCTTATTAATCCAAATATTACTCATTTAAAAGCGCATTCAAATCGAATTATTAGATTTATTGCATAATAAAGGATAAAAAAACCTGCACGTACACGAGCATGCTTGCGTGTGTACTTACTCGCTGAGTTGTACTGACACAGTTGTGTTTGCGTGGTCGAGGTTTAGCTCCTGGACCCACCTTTTAACTTTACAATATACTACTATTTAGTAGTTTTTGTCTACTTGTATAATATATTATACCGACAGTAAAGATACCCTAATTCTTCAGTAGTTATTATCTTGTTGGGTCGTATCATACCTGCCCTTGAGACTGTGTAAGAGGTTTGCTTCCACCAACTCACCAACTCCTTGTGTATTAACCTAAGAGTGAAAACTAACTTCCTTTTGAAATATGTGTTAATAAATGCTCTTTCGTGTCTCTGCCTCGCTGTATCGAATCCTCTGAGAACTTGTAAGTTGTTATCATAATTCCCGCCTCGTTTGCTGCTCTTCTCTTGTTATTCTCTGAGCCACTTTTCACAGGTCAACCTTCACCTCGGATCTGTAGCCTGCCTAGTTGCAAAAGTCTTTTATGTGTGTGTAGTAGTAGTAGTAGTAGTAGTAGTAGTAGTAGTAGTAGTAGTAGTAGTAGTCATTAGTTGTAAAAGGCACTTTTAGATAGATACTTGTGTGTTGGGAGGTATCGTTGTGTATGGTGTGGTGTGCTTTGTGTGAGTGTTTGTGATTATGTGTGTGTGTGTGTGTGTGTGTGTGTGTGTGTGTGTGTGTGTGTGTGTGTGTGTATGTGAATGTATTCGTGCGTGCGTGCGCGCGCATGCAAGTACATCGTGTTTCTGTTCTAGATTATAATTATATCTGGCATCCGCTTTATATCCTCCTGAGGGAGTTGTGTCATAAACCTTCTGATCGCGTGTCTCTCTATCTCATTTATTGCTATGCGTCGTGGGTCTGTCAGCGGGTTCGTGTGTAATTACGAATGTGTACGCATGTTTTATTTCCCTAGTTGTCTCTAGAATGGAAGCTTGAACTATATATCTTGTCCCTGCTGCTTACACTCC
This sequence comes from Cherax quadricarinatus, assembly GCF_038502225.1. Lineage (NCBI taxonomy): Eukaryota > Metazoa > Arthropoda > Malacostraca > Decapoda > Parastacidae > Cherax > Cherax quadricarinatus. The sequence goes on along the minus strand of NW_027197140.1, from coordinate 59,916 downwards.
ACCGTTTGACAAAGTTAGTCCAGCCCTTTCCGCGATTTTTTTTATTAGAGTATTTTTTTGTTTACTTAAATAGCTTCCATTTCATGTGTGTGTGTGTGTGTGTGTGTGTGTGTGTGTGTGTGTGTGTGTGTGTGTGTGTGTGTGTGTGTGTGTGTGTGTGTGTGTGTGTGTGTGTGTGTGTGTGTGTGTGTACACTCATTGTACGTGGTTGCTGGCCCCGCCTCCTCACTGGTCGCTATTAAGTCCACTCTCTGCTCCATGAGCTTTATCATACCTCCATTACCGTACTTTGTAGACTATTCCACTTCCTGACAACTCTGTGGCTGAACAAATACTTCCTAACATTCCTGTGACTCATCTGAGTCTTCAACCTCCAACTGTGACCCCTTGTTGATGTGCTCCATCTCTGTCCACCTTGTCGATTCCTTTCAGTATTTTATAAGTTGTTATCATGTCTCCCCTGTCCCTCCTGTTTTCCAGTATCATCAGGTCGAGTTCTCTTAACCTCTCCTCGTAGAACATGCCCCTTGGTTCCGGGACTAGTCTTCTTGCAACAAGATTAGTCCCGGAACTAAGGGGCATGTTCTACGAGGAGAGGTCAATAGAACTCTAGTTTCCTGACGTGCTTGGCCAGGTAAAGGTTCCAAACTGGAGCTGCATACCCCAATATGGGCATGATGAACACGGTGTACAGGGTCCGTAAATACTCCTTCCTGACATATCAGAATGCTGTTCTTAGGTTCGCTAGTAGCCCATATTCTGCAATAGTTATTTAGTTGATGTGTGCTTTAGGATATGTGCTCGATATTATACACACTTCAAGATACTTTTCTTTGAAAGAGGGTTTAATCTTGGCCCCCTAGAGTACTATGTCTGCGGTTTTCCCTTCCCCGATTTTCATGACTTTGCACTTGGTAGGATTGAACTCCAGGAGCTAGTAGTGTGTGTGTGTGTGTGTGTGTGTGTGTGTGTGTGTGTGTACTCACCTAATTGTACTCACCTAATTGTGGTTGCAGGGGTCGAGACTCAGCTCCTGGCCCCGCCTCTTCACTGATCGCTACTAGGTCCTCTCCCTCTCTGCTTCCTGAGCTTTGTCATACCTCTTCTTAAAACTATGTATGGTTCCTGCCTCCACTACTTCACTTGCTAGGCTATTCCACTTCCTGACGACTCTATGACTGAAGAAATACTTCCTAACGTCCCTGTGACTCGTCTGAGTCTTCAGCTTCCAGTTGTGACCCCTTGTTTCTGTGTCCCCTCTCTGGAACATCCTATCTCTGTCCACCTTGTCTATTCCCCGCAGTATCTTGTATGTCGTTATCATGTCTCCCCTGACCCTTCTGTCCTCCAGTGTCGTCAGTCCGATTTCCCTCAACCTTTCCTCGTACGACATTCCCCTGAGCTCTGGGACTAGCCTTGTTGCAAACCTTTGTACTTTCTCTAACTTCTTGACGTGCTTGACCAGGTGTGGGTTCCAGACTGGTGCTGCATACTCCAGTATGGGCCTAACATACACAGTGTACAGTGTCTTGAACGATTCCTTATTAAGGTATCGGAACGCTATTCTCAGGTTTGCCAGGCGCCCGTATGCTGCAGCAGTTATTTGGTTGATGTGTGCCTCCGGTGACGTGCTCGGTGTTATGGTCACCCCAAGGTCTTTCTCCCTGAGTGAGGTCTGTAGTCTTTGTCCACCTAGCCTATACTCTGTCTGCGGTCTTCTTTGCCCCTCCCCAATCTTCATGACTTTGCATTTGGCAGGGTTGAATTCGAGAAGCCAGTTTCTGGACCACATGTCCAGCCTGTCCAGGTCTCTTTGCAGTCCTGCCTCATCCTCATCCGATTTAATTCTTCTCATCAGCTTCACATCATCTGCGAATAGGGACACTTCAGAGTCTATTCCTTCCATCATGTCGTTCGCATATATCAAAAATAGCACTGGTCCTAGAACTGACCCCTGTGGGACCCCGCTCGTCACAGGCGCCCACTGTGATACCTCTTCACGTACCATGACTCGTTGTTGCCTCCCTGTCAGGTATTCCCTGATCCATTGCAGTGCCCTCCCTGTTATATGCGCCTGATCCTCCAGCTTCTGCACTAATCTCTTGTGGGGAACTGTGTCAAAGGCCTTCCTGCAGTCTAGGAAAACGCAATCAACCCACCCCTCTCTCTCGTGTCTTACTTCTGTTACCTTGTCATAAAACTCCAGAAGGTTTGTGACACAGGATTTGCCTTCCATGAACCCATGCTGGTTTTCATTTATAATCTTGTTCCGTTCCAGGTGTTCCACCACTCTCCTCCTGATAATCTTCTCCATGACTTTGCACACAATACATGTCAGAGACACAGGTCTGTAGTTTAGTGCCTCATTTCTGTTTCCTTTCTTAAATATGGGGACTACATTTGCTGTCTTCCATTTCTCAGGTAGTTGCCCAGTTTCAAGGGATGTGTTGAAGATTGTGGTTAGGGGCACGCACAGCATCTCTGCTCCTTCTCTAAGGACCCATGGGGAGATGTTGTCCGGTCCCATCGCCTTTGAGGTATCAAGGTCACTTAGCAGCTTCTGCACCTCCTCCTCGGTTGTTCGTATGTCATCCAACACTTGTTGGTATATTCCCTCTTGATGTTCCCTTCTGTGCTGTCTTCCCACAGCCCTTCCTGTCTCTACTGTAAAAACTTCCTTAAATCTCCTGTTTAGCTCCTCACATACCTCCTGATCATTTCTTGTGAGTTCTCCACCTTCTGTCCTCAATCTGATCACCTGGTCTTTGACTGTTGTCTTCCTCCTGATGTGGCTATACAACAGTTTCGGGTCAGTCTTGATTTTCGATGCTATGTCATTTTCATACTGTCGCTGGGCCTCCCTCCTTACCTGTGCGTACTCGTTCCTGGCTCTGCGACTGATCTCCCTATTTTCGTGTGTTCTCTGCCTTCTGTACTTTTTCCATTCTCTATTGCACTTTGTTTTTGCCTCCTTACACCGTCGGGTAAACCAGGGGCTCGTTCTGGTCTTCCCATTGTTTCTGTTGCCCTTGGGAATAAACCTTTCCACTGCCTCCTTGCATTTTGTTGTTACATATTCCATCATTTCATTTACTGGCTTTCCTGCCAGTTCTCTGTCCCACGGAACCTCCTGCAGGAAGTTCCTCAACCCTATGTAGTCCCCTCTTTTATAGTCAGGCTTTTCCCATTCAACTCCTGTTACTCTCTCCACTTGCAACTCTACTATGTATTCAAAGCACAGAACCACGTGGTCACTAGCTCCTAGGGGACTCTCATATGTGATGTCCTCAATGTCTGAACTGCCCAGGGTGAACACAAGGTCCAATCTTGCTGGTTCATCCTCCCCTCTCACTCTGGTAGTGTCCTTAACATGTTGGTGCATGAGGTTTTCCAGCACCACATCCAACATCTTGGCTCTCCATGTTTCGGGACCCCCATGTGGCTCCAGGTTTTCCCAGTCAATCTCCCTGTGGTTGAAATCCCCCATAACCAGCAACTTTGCTCTGCTGGAGTGAGCTCTTCTTGCCACCTCAGCAAGTGTGTCCACCATTGCTCTGTTGCTCTCTTCATATTCCTCTCTTGGCCTCCTGCAGTTCTGTGGTGGATTATACATCACTGCAATGACCACCTTGTGCTCCCCAGACTGAAGTGTACCTACTATGTAGTCCCTTTCTCCTGTCTCGTCTATGCCTCCCATTTTCTCGAATTTCCATCGGTGTGTGTGTGTGTGTGTGTGTGTGTGTGTGTGTTTGTGTGTGTGTGTACTCACCTAATTGTGGTTGCAGGGGTCGAAACTCAGCTCCTGGTCCCAGCCTCGTGTGTGTGTGTGCATACGTTCACCTAATGATTTTAATTTGTGTCTGTAGGGCTTGATTCATAGCTCCTGGCTCCGCCTCTCAGATCTTATGTACCACTCTCCTCTGATTTATTGCCTCCAGGTTCCCATGATATTGTTTCAGTGTCTCATCTGCGTGTTTATCCGCCATCTGTGTCTTCCAATCTCTCTTATCCTGCCTCTATCCGCTTTATCCAATCCTCATGTAGTATCCATGTATCCTTTATCATCTCTTCTAGCGTCACTTCAAGCTCCCAAAATCCAGCAGACTGACTTTTATATAACTCTCGGCAGTTTTCTTTTGCAAGCAGATGGGCTTAATATAGCATCATAAATTAACTACAAGCTTAAGTAATTTAAAATTTCTGAAACAAAATGTAAATTAATTGCTAAAGAGCGGCCAAAGAGAATTAGAATTACATAAAAGTGTGGGGTAGAATTATATTGCTATTACTTTAGATTTTATCTTTAATCTTGAAACCACAATTAGTTAGTGCTCAAGAATAGTATATTATCTCTCAATTTTCTGCAATGAAATTAGCAAAAATACAATTACAAAATACAATTACAAAACATTTACTCCCGTTTATTGGTTAATATTATCTTTTTATTCCTCGGTAAATTCTAATGTCACATTTTGTTGAATTTCATTCAAATCGTTCGTTCTAAATTTATGTTTCTGCCATATAGGCTTGAAGTCGTTCAGAGGAGCCAAAAGATATACAATTTACCTTGAAAAAATAATATATATAATTTGGCACCTACATATTCTAATAATCTGAATCTTTCAATAAGGTAATGTGTTGTGCTTGATGCCGATCACAAGAGACATTCTAGATGTCTCATACGTAAATCAGTATTACAAGAGGGTCTACAAATAAGCCAGTTGGCAAACACACAGTCTATTCCTCGTATATTTAAAACTCCATTATTCTGGAAAACCTTGGAAAACACTGACAAGGAAAATTTTGTTTTCCATATCTACTTGGTTACGTATTTTGACAGTGTTTGTTACTGGATGAAGTCCCAGCTCCTGGACGTCTTGCCGGTGTTGAACTACAGTTCCTCTGGCTTTTAAAGATGTTGATCTGCAGTTCCAGAGCTTTTCTGAGGGCGTTAAATTATAGATGACAGGCTACATGAACGTCTTGAACTAAAGGTGATGTCCCTCTGGAAATTGTTGAACTTCAATTCTTAGACTTCATGAAGGAAGGGGAAGGGCGACTTATAGCCACCTGAGCTCCTCAGGAAGCTGGTGCATCTTTACTTGAAGGAAAATTTGGATTGGTCTTGGACTCTGTAAATGCCAATTGGCCAAATTTGCTGGAGAATTTAGGATACGGGTTTTTCCACCACGAAGACGGAAATGTTAAAAGCAGCTGGGGATATAGTTTTGAAGTGGGTGTGGCTTTTATGCAAATGTATGAAAGAGGGAAATGTTGATAGGGATTGGCAGAGAGCGTGCATAGTTCCATTGTATAAAGGCAATGGGAACAAAGGAGAGTGTAAGAGTTATAGGGGAATAAGCCTGTTGAGTCAAATCTTCAACGCTGATGAATGTAATTACAGTTCCTGTCCAACTTGAGCGTTGATCTCTAGCTTATAGTTATTTTAGAACATTAAACTAAGTGCATTTAGAACACTAGACTAAATGGTTATCTTGAACTGAAGCTCCTGGCCTCGTCAAGAATATCTCCAGTTGCCAGACCTCTTGTGAGGGTTGAGCTATAGGTTTCTTTAGAGTTCAGCTGCAGCTTTTCTACGTGTTGAGAGTTTAATGGCTCAGCTGCTGTAGTGTGCCTTTTGCAAGGGTTGAGGTACATATACTGGGGTTATGAAATAGTGGAAATGCCATTTCCGGATCTCGCAGCCACCGGAAACACGTACATTTTTAAAAGGAGCGTCGGTAAGCCAATGGTAGGTACCGGACAAATGATCAAACGTTCCACTGAATGGGTCATCACATAACTAACACCAGCCTCAGCGAGAATTTTCATATTACATCTTAAGAAAATACCACCAATACCTTGGCACAACTCAGGTGATCGACTCACTTAACATGATGGTGTATGTTGCCTGTCGGCACACACCTTCTCCTGTATAATTTTATCCGTACAGCTTTGTTGCAATTCTTAATTCGATAGGCCACTTCTGCGATAATTTATGGGTGTCTGCCCATGTTTTTTTTTTTCACACACACGCAAATGTTCACCCTTTACAATCTGATTTACCGTGTGTGTGTGTGTGTGTGTGTGTGTGTGTGTGTGTGTGTGTGTGTGTGTGTGTGTGTGTGTGTGTGTGTGTGTGTGTGTACACGCACTTATTTGCATTAATTTTGTATTTTACAAATTTATATACATTTAATAAATGTGAGTACAGTTAATAAGCATATATAAATGCAAACACTGGTAAATAAAAGAGTATAAAATAGCATTGATGTGGAATATGTTTTAATTACTAGAGTTAGAAGAGTGAAAAATAAAAGTCGATAAATTTGTGTATATAAGGTAATTAAAAAATAAAACTAGTATTGATATATTGTCAAATTACCCATGTTAAATTATGGTGCTAATGATGGCAATGATTGCTCTGATAATGCTGGTGTTGATGATGCTGTTGAACGTGTGGCTGACGGTAGGTGGTGGTAGTGGTGGTGGTGATAGTGGTGGTGGTGGCGATGGTGGTGGTAGTGGTGGTTAAGGAGGAAGAGGTGGGGTGGTGGTGGAGGTGATGATAGTGTGATGATGGTGGTAACTTAGCAACAATGTAATTGTATATCAATCATTTTAACTCACATTTTAATTTCTTTAATATTCAAAATATTCTGATATTGCAAAAAGCCAAATGCTAAATGTTAATTATCAGTATGCAACATGTATTAGTTGCCCTAGTAATTATCTTACGACTGTCCTTTTAAAACCACAGCTCCATCTATAGTGTGGTGCGGTATGAATATAATGCAGAGAATTCGTAGTTTTGAAATTAGATGGTGTGGGGTTACTAAAAGTATTATCCAGAAGGATGAGGAGGGGGGTGAGGTGGTTCGAACATTTAGAGAGGTTGAAACGAAACAGAATGACTTGGAGAGCGTGTAAATCTGTAGTGGAAGGAAGGCGGAGTAAGGGCACCCCACATTGTACTCTTTACAGAGAAATAAACATTTGTATTTGTATACAGACTGCTTGTTGAGGCGGGTATTCAAATAGGAAGAGGGTGAAATTAATCCTTGAGCATCCACTACCATAAGTGTCCTCGCAACATGAAACAAGCCTAGTTTGTTCGGCTCATGTTTGTAGGATCAATGGCGGAGTGGATAATGAGAGACGTCCGTGTCACCTTATATATATATATATATATATATATATATATATACATATAGGGGTCCACCTCTGGTGTAAATTGTGGGACCCATAGCCTCGGAGAAGTGGATAAAAAGGTATATATATATATATATATATATATATATATATATATATATATATATATATATATATGTGTGTGTGTGTGTGTGTGTGTGTGTGTGTGTAAGTATAAAAAACAAAAACTCAAAATCGTTAAAATCATAGATGATACTAAAATATGAGCTACGCTGCGTTCTTGACCACCTTTGTAAGCTTAGAGAAGCCTGTGTGAGTATTCATAGGAACCTGTAGGACTATTCACAAGAACCGGTGTAAGTATTCACAAGAGCTTGTGTAATTATTCATTGGAACCTTTGCCAATATTCTTAGGAGCCTCTGAAAAGAATCATCCCGTACCCCCCTGCCCACTAACGCTTCCTGGAATCACTAGTCATTCGTAGTTACGTACCCTTCTTGGGAAAACAGGCTGGTAGGTGTGAGCAATATTAAGAATTCAGATATGTAATGAAAACCTTCCGAAGAGAAAAGATACTGACGGTAAGGCTGAAAACATCAAGATGAATGAGAGTGATAAGTTGGGTCACCAGAGGATCGATAATTGAGCCCTTTCTTTACTTAATATAGATGAATGATACGTCAGAGAAGATCCTTTCCTGTGAATCAATGTTTACTATTGACATGAAACTAATGGTAAGAATGTGAAAACAAAAGGACGAACACTTTACTGTATTAGTGGTGAAAAAAGTTACTACGGGAATTTAATCCAGAGAGATGCAAGGTAATGCAAATCTCAGAGGAAGAAGGAAAATCAGAAAAAGTGTATAAACTGGGAGGGAAGAAGTTACAAAAAAAAATGTAAAGAGAAGGTCCCGAGAGTAATTATTATACCGAACATATCGCCAGAGACGCACGTGAACCACTCATCAGCATTACATGCAAGTTAAACATGAATGGTATACAGTACCGTAAAGATGAAGAATTAGACACAGTAACATCTGGGATTCTCTACTTGTAGACGTTTCGCCATCCAGTGACTTTATCAAAACAACATACCGTAGTCTTCAAGACTACTGTGCTCTTCACCATCTCCAAGGCTGAGAGACTGATTACCTCATCTTTTGTACAAAGTTCTACAATCTACACATGACCTTGTATTGAAAGAGGCACTGGATGGCGGAACGTCTATAAAGATTTCCAGATGTTGCACATGTCTAATTCTTCGCCGCATGCAAGGCTAGGAAGTAAATTACTTTCAGAAACTTGAATAAGAAATCATTCAAGTCACTGTAATCGACATATGCCAGATCTATCTTAGAATAACAGCACCAGCAAAGTTCACACCCCAGAAAGTACACTCAGAAAGTACTGATGTTTGCGAGTAGTCTCGCTCCACAAGTAAATGGTTGAGATATGAGAAAACGCACATGAATTAAACCTGACAATCTGAAAAAGGATCAGGGGAAGACACACACACGCAAGAGCAAGATGACCAGACACGGAGTACAGACTCAGAAAAAACAAAGCCTGCAGACCGTACTCGAAGAAAAAGACCTAGGTGCATGCATAGTGCCAAGAGGCACACATCAACCAAATAACTCTTTATACATATGCTAGGCCCATCTTTGAGACCGCAGCACCAGCATGAAACCCACATTTAATAAAGCATGTCAAGAAACCGGAGAGTGTGCAGAGGTATACAACGAGACTAGTCCCAGAGGAGGTCAGAGCTGCGAGGAAAGGCTAAAAGAAATGAACCTGAAGATAAACTAAAGAACGACGGGATACATAATAATTGCTTAAAAATAATGAGGGGAATTGATAGGGAAGAAGGAGACATGCTGTTTGAGAGCCCAGAAACAAGTATAAGTGGGCAGAGACGGAAATTAAAGAAAACAGTTGAGTCATAGGGATGTCAAGAAGTACTTTTTTAGCAGCAGAGTGGTCAGGAAGTGGAATGATCGTGAAGATGGGGTGAAGTCATGATCCATACATAGTTTTAAGAGCAGGTACGGCAACGCCAACTAAGCTAAGGACGGGGAGTGAATCTGGCAAGTGGCAAGTTGAGAGGTGAGGCCCAGAACTGAGACCCGACCCCCGCAACCACATACAGGTAAATACATATAAGTACGTACACAGACAAACTCACACACACACACACACACACACACACACACACACACACACACACACACACACACACACACACACACACACACACACACACACACACACACACACACACACACACACACACACACACACATGGTGGGTGCAGACGTGGGTGCACAAGGCTCCGAGAACGCGGGATGCATGAGCATATATGGTTATAAACATCACGGGTGAAGGAGTTACAAAATAGTGATAGAAGGCCTATGTACGACGACTACGTCATCAGCATCTGGCAACTTGTCATCACACCGCTGCCAGCGCAAGTATTCACCTGTTGAGGTTGCATTTTGCAAGGTTGAGTCTGGTCCTGCATCACTGTTAGATACTGGTCACTCACTCCTGCAAGCCATTACCAGAATTAGAGTAGAAATAGCATAGAGGAGAGTGCAAGGAGTAAAGCGGTAGTGAGGGATAACGTCAGACACTTAAGCTGTGACCCACTCATGGAAGGTTCCTTGATGTTGGTGAGGGGTTCTTGATTTAGGGAATTGGATCTGTGCTCCAGTTCCCCGAATTAAGCCTGAATGCCTTCCACATCCCCCCTCCCCTGGGCGCTGTATAATCCTACGGGTTTAGCGCTTCCCCCTTGATTATAATAATAATAATTAAGCTGTGACAAGCTAAATTTTACGTGGTGCTGGTGGGGGCAAAACCTCATGCACCAACATGTTAAGGACACTACCAGAGTGAGAGGGGAGGATGAACCAGCAAGATTGGACCTTGTGTTCACCCTGGGCAGCTCAGACATTGAGGACATCAAGTATGAGAGTCCCCTAGGAGCTAGCGACCACGTGGTTCTGTGCTTTGAATACATAGTAGAGCTGCAAGTGGAGAGAATAACAGGAGTTGAATGGGAAAAGCCTGACTATAAAAGAGGGGACTACATAGGGTTGAAGAACTTCCTGCGGGAGGTCCAGTGGGACAGAGAACTGGCAGGAAAGCCAGTAAATGAAATGATGGAATATGTAAGGAGGCAGTGGAAAGGTTTATTCCCAAGGGCAACAGTAACAACGGGAAGACCAGAACGAGCCCCTGGTTTACCCGACGGTGTAAGGAGGCAAAAACAAAGTGCAATAGAGAATGGAAAAAGTACAGAAGGCAGAGAACACACGAAAATAGGGAGATCAGTCGCAGAGCCAGGAATGAGTATGCACAGGTAAGGAGGGAGGCCCAGCGACAGTATGAAAATGACATAGCATCGAGAATCAAGACTGACCCGAAACTGTTGTATAGCCACATCAGGAGGAAGACAACAGTCAAAGACCAGGTGATCAGATTAAGGACAGAAGGTGGAGAACTCACAAGAAATGATCAGGAGGTATGTGAGGAGCTGAACAGGAGATTTAAGGAAGTTTTTACAGTAGAGACAGGAAGGGCTGTGGGAAGACAGCACAGAAGGGAACATCAAGAGGGAATATACCAACAAGTGTTGGATGACATACGAACAACTGAGGAGGAGGTGAAGAAGCTCTTAAGTGACCTTGACACCTCAAAGGCGATGGGACCGGACAACATCTCCCCATGGGTCCTTAGAGAAGGAGCAGAGATGCTGTGCGTGCCTCTAACCACAATCTTCAACACATCCCTTGAAACTGGGCAACTACCTGAGAAATGGAAGACAGCTAATGTAGTCCCCATATTTAAGAAAGGAAACAGAAACGAGGCACTAAACTACAGACCTGTGTCTCTGACATGTATTGTGTGCAAAGTCATGGAGAAGATTATCAGGAGGAGAGTGGTCGAACACCTGGAAAGGAACAAGATTATAAATGAAAACCAGCATGGGTTCATGGAAGGCAAATCTTGTATCACAAACCTCCTGGAGTTTTATGACAAGGTAACAGAAGTAAGACACGAGAGAGAGGGGTGGGTAGATTGCGTTTTCCTAGACTGCAGGAAGGCCTTTGACACAGTTCCCCACAAGAGATTAGTGCAGAAGCTGGAGGATCAGGCGCATGTAAAAGGGAGGGCACTGCAATGGATAAGGGAATACCTGACAGGGAGGCAGCAACGAGTCATGGTACGTGAAGAGGTATCACAGTGGGCGCCTGTTACGAGCGGGGTCCCACAGGGGTCAGTTCTAGGACCAGTGCTATTTTTGATATATGTGAACGACATGATGGAAGGAATAGACTCTGAAGTGTCCCTGTTCGCAGATGACGTGAAGTTGATGAGAAGAATTAAATCGGACGAGGATGAGGCAGGACTGCAAAGAGACCTGGACAGGCTGGACATGTGGTCCAGTAACTGGCTTCTCGAATTCAATCCAGCCAAATGCAAAGTCATGAAGATTGGGGAGGGGCAAAGAAGACCGCAGACAGAGTATAGGCTAGGTGGACAAAGACTACAGACCTCACTCAGGGAGAAAGACCTTGGGGTGACCATAACACCGAGCACATCACCGGAGGCACACATCAACCAAATAACTGCTGCAGCATACGGGCGCCTGGCAAACCTGAGAATAGCGTTCCGATACCTTAATAAGGAATCGTTCAAGACACTGTACACTGTGTATGTTAGGCCCATACTGGAGTATGCAGCACCAGTCTGGAACCCACACCTGGTCAAGCACGTCAAGAAGTTAGAGAAAGTACAAAGGTTTGCAACAAGGCTAGTCCCAGAGCTCAAGGGAATGTCGTACGAGGAAAGGTTAAGGGAAATCGGACTGACGACACTGGAGGACAGAAGGGTCAGGGGAGACATGATAACGACATACAAGATACTGCGGGGAATAGACAAGGTGGACAGAGATAGGATGTTCCAGAGAGGGGACACAGGGACAAGGGGTCACAACTGGAAGCTGAAGACTCAGACGAGTCACAGGGACGTTAGGAAGTATTTCTTCAGTCATAGAGTTGTCAGCAAGTGGAATAGCCTAGCAAGTGAAGTAGTGGAGGCAGGAACCATACATAGTTTTAAGAAGAGGTATGACAAAGCTCAGGAAGCAGAGAGAGAGAGGACCCAGTAGCGATCAGTGAAGAGGCGGGGCCAGGAGCTGAGTCTCGACCCCTGCAACCACAATTAGGTGAGTACAATTAGGTGAGTACACA